>NC_056729.1:1970007377-1970172377 GCF_019279795.1 Protopterus annectens
ACAAATGTCCAAGGTACCAGATTGATTGAATTAAACAGCTTGCAAGTTTAGCAGTGGATTAATTTTTTTTTGTTTTCTTGTATTTTTTTTCAATGTTTATAGTCTGCCAACTCATTACACTTCCAAAAAACATGTTCCCAATTACCTCTTTCTTCCATACCACACTTACATTTGCGCCTTAACCTTGTAGCTCTGAAATGCCCCTTCAACTCAGGTAATCCTGAAGCACCTTGCTCTATTGGAAGGATCAACTTATCCACTTGACTCTTGCCCTCTTCTCCTCCCAGATAAAATCCTTCAACTGTTTATTAATTGCTATCTACAATTCTATTCTGGTTGATAAAAATGTCTGATCTGTGTAAAAAAACTAAAGGGATTAAAAACATTTTCCATGCATGTATCTTAGTATCCATATCCATAAAACAGAGCTTCCAATTTCTCAGTTTTTGTACAATTTTTGGTTTAGTCTCTTCCCACCTACCCTTTCCTGTCTTAACAAAATCCTTTTTAATCCATATCTGTACGTACTCTGTTTTATCATATCCTCATAAATATGGGTATTGCTGCACCAATTTATGTGTAGATAAATATTTTACAGCTATTGCCTTTGTTTTATCTTCGTTAATTTTGTATCCCAAAAAGACATAAAACTGTCTCAGAATTTCCACAACCCTGAAATGTCCATAGAACCGTCTGTCTCAGAATGTTCCACAACCCTGAAATGTCCTTTTCTGGCTTTATCAGGTATAAAATATCATCTACAAATAAAGCCAACTTTTCTGGATTACCATAGCAATTATATCCTTGAATTTCCATGTCCCTTATTTTCTTTGCCAATGGTTCTAAATATAACACAAATAATAAATGTGAAAGAGGACACCTCTGCCTGGTTCATCTGCTCAAACAGAACTTATCAGAGAGGACTCCCCCCCCCCCACTTACTTTAATTTTCACCTCCAATCCCTCAAATAGCCGCCTAATCAGCCTTATAATTTTACCATGGAATGCAAATGCTTTAATTGCTCTACTCAAAATCCCAGCTTACTCTCTTGAATGTTTTCCCTGCATCAAGACCAAACAACTGTGTTTTTTTCCTTAATTCTTCTTTACTCTGGATCATCACTTTTCTTAATGTTGTTAAATACTGATCCAGGTCTATAAATTTTGGCATCAGCTTTGCCATTCTTTTAGCCATCATACACATAAACACTTTACTGTATAATCATGGTTTAGAATTGAAATGGGCCTATATGAAGCTGGATTTGATGGGCCTTTACCATCTTTAGGTATTACAGACACCAGTTTATTCTAGGATGTTGGTGCTTCTCCACCTTTTAAAATACCGTTCAACAAAATCTTCCAGATCTTTATCACTTTCTTGCTTCCAAACTTCCCCAAGAATACCATCCATTCCAGGAGATTTTACTGTAGACTGGTTGTACATCACCATTTTTTATCTCATTTCCTCCTATCCTGTTAGTAATTAACCTTGGCATATTTAATTCTTCCATAAACATTGCCATTTGTACTTTTTCTTGAATTCCACATTCCCTGCTTTACACAGATTTTCATAAAATTTCCAAAATATATCTAATAGCTCTATAGGATCTATGGTTATTTTCCTTGTTATAGGCTCCCTAAGCTTGCTACAACCCTTTCTACTTTCTTTTGCTTTAGCTATTGTGCTAAAAGCTTTTATGTTCTGGAGTTATCAAAAAATAGTTGTTTAACCCCAATCTTTCTAAACTCATGCATATTATCGAGACAGTCCCTTATTTTCTCTTTAGCACTCTGCAATTACCCAGTACTTTACTCTTTCTGAATAATTTCTAAATAATTTCTGTGATATCTTAACCTTCTCTCTTTTTATTTTCACTGTATTATTATACTCCACTTTAATTTTATCCCACTCCCTAGCTATATTGTCAGAAGAAATTCTCCCCTAATAACTCCGAGTAATTTCCAATATCCATTCCTTAAATTCCTCTCTATTTAACAGATAGTTGAAGAAGGAACAGTGTCTCATTTTTATTTCATTACTCTGAATTTTTATTTTAGTTATTACTGGTATGTGATCTGAAATAGTTATTGGATGCACATCAAAACTTTCAATTAAATGCACAGTTTTTGTACCTTGGGGAATAATATGTAAATTCTCTCCAAACTACTGCTACTGAATTCATATCTTCCATACCAAATACTTTCATAATTTTTTTCAAAAATCTACCCTCTTTTGTTATATTTTCCTTCTAGGCTCCTTCAGATACTCCCTACTAAAAATCAAAGTCCAGTCACCACCTATAAGTAATAGCCCATGTTGAAAGCTGATTATTTCTCCCAGAATTTTCTTAAGCTCCATTTTGTCAATTTTAGGTGGAATATAAATACATGCCACCGTAATCCTCCTTCCTTGCCAGTGCTGCTCAGTACTACAAATCTACCATTATCTTTTTTGTTTCCTCTTCCATCCCTATTGGAGCTCCTCTCACAAGTAATATACAGTAAGTACTCCCCTTTTCTTTTGTCCCTGATATTCTACTGAATAACCATACTGAAAACCTTTCTTTGTCAAATTCACATGCTCAGTTCTTCCCAAATGTGTCTCCTATAGCATAGCTTTTTGCACTCTGTATTTTAATATAGTTCACTACTCTTTCTTTTTTATATATTAGCGAGACCACTCGTGTTTAAAGATAATACGGAAAGTGTTGTCATGATAAGAAGTTATTATTCCCACCTGTTATGTTAACAGCTTTTTTAATGTCTAGTTTCACCTTTTGTGTTACACGCATACACGCATGTTTAGCAGGTTGATCTTTTATACAGTTGTTTCTTGTCATATCCATTTGAACCTATGTTACATCTTACAAGACTTTTTGTTTAAATGAAAACTATCAAAAAAGACACACTTTCAGACCACCAACAGCACCTATTAACTTAATACAAACAAAACTATGTGCATCTTCAAATAGTGAAGTTTACCGCTCCTAATAGGAACAACTGTCCCAGAGTGACAGCCACACTCACAGGCTTGAATTAACCTATAAATACAGGTTATCTGTACTAAGATACATGGTACAGACAGTGCTTCTGCTTACCAAGTACTGTCTGTTTTTGTCTCATTTTTATTCCTCTTCTAGATATAAAAAAACTGAATGTTTTCAGAAAATGTTATCTCTTAGCCTTTGAAAGAATGTCTTGACTGTTTTTATTGCACTTATCAGCTTATCTCCATATAAACATGAGAACCAGATACACAGTTGCCTTCTGCTATAAGCTTCTCATGTTGCACTGTGAACATTTACTTATTGGGGAAAACTTTTCACTATATCCAGTGTTGTTTTCTTTACCTCCTTCCCCTTAAAACTTGTTAATAGATCAAGCCAAGAGCCTTAATCCAGTCACTCCCCTATGCAAAAGTAAGAAAATGCCTACAGATTTTACTTATATCATCTTTTGTCCAGGCTTTCTTCTCTTTTTACATTGCAGTGCCTACAATTCTTAAAACTGAACAAGAAAGAAGAAAAAAAGGAGGATGAAAAAATAGGGGCACCTGATTACTTCAGTATCCGTATTACAGACAAAATTAACTGAAACAATCTTTACTTTACAGCATGCAACATTAATGAAATGAAGTAGGACATATGCTTGAGTCCCCTAGTAGTTTAACAAAGTCAAGTATTTCCAGATTTTCTTGTTCTATCATATTTCACAAATTTAATCAATGCTTTATAATCCCACATTTATTCATTAACTTCTGAGTTGCTGATTTTCTTCCGGCTGACCTCCATCTCCAAGATCCAGTCTCTGGCTTACTTCCAACATACACCTGGTTCTTCTAATCAACTCCTGTACTTTTTATGTCTCTCAAGAATTCTCCTTTGGAACACTGCAAAAGGTTTCACTGACATTTGTCTGTCTATGGGCTTTATTATCAGAAGAACAAGTGGAACCCCCCTTCTGTTTGATGGCTCATTTTTGCTGGACAATTTTTTTATTTCCTCCTTAGCATGTTCTGCATCAAAAATGACTTTGACCCCCCCCCCCGGAAAAAAAAACATTCTAAAAATAGTTTGATACAGCTGCTTGAATCTCACACCTGCTTCTCGAAATTCCGTTTGCCTTTTGCCACAGTTTTGTCAGAATAAACTCTTTATGCTGATCGACTTGCATCTTTACTATTAGAGATCTTAGCCGCTTTCTTGTGACAAGGTTTGGAGCATACAGAATTCTTTCCAGCCAGTGTTTTCTCCTCACCTTTTGAGATTAATGCTCTTTCATATTCTCTGAATTATTATTTTTTTCTGGCATCCAGACAGAGCGATTAGTAGCCGGTAACTGAAATTTACACAAAAAGACCAATTCACTGGATCTCTCTTCTGAGTTTCCATTTGCACACACAAATAATTGAAATTAAGCTGCTACTCAATGTACAGCCATCTTGGAAGTCCCCCTGTCTCAGATATATTGATCTATCCTGTGATCGTTGATGCATTAGCCCCCACCACCACCACCAGTGCTAGTGGCACTATCACTGAAACAAGAGGCTCCCTTCATATCTACAGAATCAATGAATGAAGTTTGGAGATAAGCATACCTAACTCCACTTCAGCCAAAGAAAACACAGTTTTACCTTTCAGAGCTATACCTTGGTTTTGTGAATGAAGACAGAGATCCTAGCTACACCACTAAGGTCTGAGAAAGACTCACTCCCTTATGCCTAGACAGTACAGTTGTGTAAGTTGCACTTACCCATAACAGTAGATGTTCAAATTCTTCACTGCTGCAGTTGCCTATGGGTTGTATCCTGTCAAGGATACAGCAACCAGTCAGCTTCCAAAAGCTTTCATGCTTTCAACCCCTCTCACACTGTCACTCTGGCTGCTTACAGGCCGTTTCTGAAAGGAATTATATAAACAGCCAGAGTGACAAAAAATCTTCAGGACTTTTTTGACCCCTATCCAGAAAAGGGGAGAACTCATCCTGAACTAATCCAAGACATAATTAACAAAATCTAACTTTGTGAAAAAAAAATAACTTTGTGTATCCCACTAAAACTGTTTACATATAGCATTGGTGGGTAGGTGTTGCTACTTCAGCAGTGATAAATTTGATCAGCTACTGTTACTCAACTTAAACTTACACAGCTACGTATACTATGTTCATCACTAACATTGATCCAGTAGACTATGGGTAGACCACTATAGCTTATGTAACCTATGAAGAGGAAGGAGCCCTTGAAGAATGGTCCTATCAAAGGTGGATAAGGACTTGGAAAAGGAATGCAGTTTGTCATGTTTTGTAAAGTTATAGCTAAAGGACAAAGTTGCTGCCTACAGAATGCTTTCACAGTCCACCTCTTTCCAGTATGCCATTGTAGAAGCTAAGGCTATAGTGAAATATACCTTAACACTGCCTGTAATTGCTAAGTAACAAAACACAACAGCAGAATACAACCATCTAGAGATAGTTTGTTTAGGCATGGGCTCACTTTTCTTAATCCCAGAATAGGAAATAAACAGCTGGTTAGCTTTATTGAAGGACTAAATTCTGTCACGATAGTACCAGAGTTGTCTTTACATGTCCAGTGTGTGTAGAATCTTCTCTCCCTTATTTTTAGGCTCTGGCTAGAAAACAAGGAGACTGACAGCCCGATTCAGCAAACTCTGAAACATCCTTAGGCATGAAAGAGAAGTTTGTGCTTAGAGTGACCCTGTCTTTGTGAAATACCAGATAGAGTTCTCCCACCATGACAGCTTACAACTCAGATACTCATTGCTGAGAAGAGAAGTTTTCCAAGTGATGAACCTTAAGTCAGCCTGACAGGCAGGTTCAAAGAGTGAAATAGTCACTTTTTTCAGTACAAAATGGAGATCCCACGGAGGAGGAGGAACCTATCAGGGTGTCTCAGATGTAAAACTCCTTTTAGAAACTGTTTGATCCATTCCATAAGCACATTTGAAAAGCCACAAGATGAATCTTTATAGGGGAATTAGAGAGACCAGAGAATAACAACTCACACAAGTGGTACAAAATCCCTGATGGGTCTCTGGTCATTGGCTAGGCACTAACTAGAAACTCTCTTCCATCTGACAACATATGATTTTCTAGTAGCAGGCTTTCTTGCCTTCTTCAGTACCTGCAAGTCCTCATGAAAGGGGTGCCTAAAGGTATTAAAATTGAATCATCCATGCAGTCAGCTAAAGTTGTTTGATATTGGGCTGTATTAAACTCCCCTTGTCTTGTGTGAATAGATCCAGTCTGTGAGGAAGCTTGTGGTACTTGCCCCTAGCCAATTCCATAAGAAGGGAGAAACAATTTTGCTTAGGCCAGAAGGGAATCCCCACAATTATTTTTTGACAGATTTTCTGAATATTCAGAATTACCAAGGAAATTACTGGAAAGGGTGGAAATGCATATATGAACAACCCCCAACCAGGGGGAATGAAACAGCGTCTGTCGTCCAGGCCTGCATGCAAGAAGTCCTGGAACAGAATCTGTGTAGTTGTCTGTTTTGAAATGAGGTGAACAGATCTACCTGAGGTATGCCTCACATCAGGATCAATTCCTGGAAGACCCCTTCATTGAGTTTCCCCTTGTGAGGAGCTGTCCAGGACCTGCTTATCTGCCACTATGTTTTGCTCTGATGGTATGCAAGATGCTTGAAGTATTGAGTGCTGAAGAGCAAACTCCCAAGCTATCAATGTCAGCTGGCACAGACATTTTACCCTCTTTGAAACTGGTCCCCAAGCAAAATCTGAGGAATCTGCCAATACACATTGTGTTGGAATAGGTGGAGAAAAAGGGAGACGTGTGAGCCCATATGATCACTCTACCAACGCAGTTCTGACTAGATAAAGCCCGAGATTGGAATTCAAAACAGCACAGTATGAGAATGTTGGGCTTACATGTTTTTGAGGTGTCACTGAATCTCATATATAGCCTGATAAGGGAATCATGAGACCACAGAAGCTATCCACCTTTACTTGAGGAAGGAAAGCCATTTGTAACACAGTGTCTATCAGGCAAACTAGAAACACAATACTGTGTGAGAGTGAGGGAGGATTTTTGCACACTTATCTGGAATTCCAGATGGATTACAGGAGAAGATACCATTGTTAAGGACTCTAGTCAACTGGGAAAAGACTCTGCACAAACAAGCTAGTCATCTAAATAAGGAAAAAATGTGAATACCCTGCATTCTGTAGTGGGCCACCACAGAGACTAGACACTTTCCAAACACTCTCATTGCAATGGGCAGCCCAAACAGTATTGCAGAGAATTAATAATGTGGCCTAGTCATACAAAGTCTAAAAATCTCTTAAGGTTGCTTGCTATTAGAATGTGATGATAAGTGAGGTCTAAAAGTACCATACGTTCTTAATCCGAGCTAATGCTGTTTAAAGGATCCACATCTTGAATTTTGGAATCCTTACAAAAAAGATTGAGTGTTCTTTTGTATGAACTAGAAACATTTCGGAGTAAAAAAAGCCCTTTCTTATTTGATCGGAAGGAACATGCTCTATGACTCCTGCTTTCTAATGTGCTGGACCACTTGGGGAAACAACTCTGACTGAGAGGGTGGGTGGAATCCCCCTGAAAAGGGGGGAGGTGTTTCTATTTACTGCCACCTGTAACCCTCCTGAATCACAGTCAAACCACATTTGACTGAGGCAATCCATTGCCAAAAGGGAGCACTGAGGGTCAGATTTTGTGAAAGAGGAAAAGCTGCAGGTGCAAGAGGGCCAGGGAAGGTGACTAGGTTTCTGCAAAAGACATTCAGAGGAAGGCACCTAACCCTTTTTATTAATTAAAAAACCTCCCTTCTTTTCAGGATTGACAGCTCTTCTTGGGTGTATGCCTGTTAGCAGGAGGCACCACTTGTATATTTTGTCTTTTAAAGGGAGTAAAGGATTTGGAGGAAGAGGTGGCTGCGGTGGTGCAGTGGTTAGAGTTGCTGCCTCACAGCAAGAGGTTCTCTGGTTCGATTCTTGGCTGGAGTGCCTTTCTGTGCAGAGACTGCATGTCCTCCCTGTAGTTGTGCTGGTTTCCTTTGGATTCTCCAGTTTCCTCCCACATCCCAAACACATGCTGCAGGTGGACTGGACACTCTAAATTAGCCCCAGGTGTGAATATGTGCGTGTGTGTGCCTTCTGTGGAAGGTTGGGTGCCAGGCTGGCAACCTGACATTGTAAAAGTCTACTGCCAATTGTTCTACAAACTATTGTTCTACTGTGACGACTCCTAATGAGAAAAGCTGAAAGGAGAAGAAAAGATTTGGAGGAAAAGGACCTAAAAACATGAAAAATCTTAAAAAGTCCCTGCATTAATTTGACCCTCTCATCCCATTGTTTGAGGTCCTGTTTAGCAGAAGGCCCAAACAAAAAAAAACCTATCCAGAGGAGGATTTAAAATTTCTAACTTTAAAAAATCAGAAAACTTATGATTACATACTCCGACAAATCTCCTCATAACTAGCTGAAGCAGAAGCCCTAGAAATGGTATCAATCCATACTTTAAGGCATGTTTAGAAACTTGACACAAGTTAGAAACAACTGGATTCAAGTAAGACCCAACTTCAAGAGGCTGAGAAGCAGAAAACTCTCTCAGACTACTAGCACATTTCAGCATAAACGTTTACATGTAGCCCTGGTAATTAAGAATTTTAAAGGCTAAAAGCAGGGGAAGAAAATAATTTCTTACCCAGTCTGTTCTGCAGCTTACCTTCTTTATCCCCAGAATCTGAGCTAAGGAGCCTGTTTGCAATAGCAGAAATAGTTGTTGGCTCTAACATGAAAAAAGAGATATTTATTAATTTGACAGACTTTACACAGTTTATCTACCTTTATTAAGTATTGATTGCTAAGAATCAGAGTGTTGGAGGCAGTGCTAAAAGCATCCTCCAATTCTGGCAGAAAGGGAGGAATAGGTACAGCGTGTGGGGCCTTTCGCTCTAATAAATCATATTATCTGCATAGTTCAGGAGGAACATCCAGCTGCTCCCAAGAAAATGCATCCTTTGTCTAGGGACAGATTCAGAAAATGAGAAAGCCTCCTTTTGTACAGTTTCAGGCTCATTGCCTAAAGAGTTAAAAGCCTTGAACTACGGAATCCTCAGGTGACATAACCCTGTCTCTGTCCACATCAGAATCATCTGAAAGAACTTCCTCACCATTTGGAGTGGAGGATTAAGGAGTAGGAGGTACTTGGCACACCGTATTGGCAATCTGCAACAAAAACCTGGCTAAGGTAAGATAATCATTTTTACACTCAGAAACCCCCCTCTCCGTTATAGATTCATAGGTTGGTACTAGGCTAGTTGCCCTTGTGGGCTATTTTAAGCCTATTTAATTTCCCTTCCAAAGGTGATAATCAAACTCTACCTTGTTTCTATGATGTAAATACCTTTACCACGATATCAGCCTTCCAAATTATTAACTTTCTGTTTCTTTTTTCTGGGAGCATCCTTAGAGGGAAACCAAAAGAGGGAAGGCATTATCATTCAGTGTAAGAGGTCTCTTTCTCCAGCCACCCCAAGATGATCTTCCTGGGGTGTGTTCCACACTTAAAATGGATGGTTCTCCAATGCCCACATCAGACAATGTGAAAGCCAAAGAGGATGTGTCTGTCCCCCAGTCCAGAATGGTTGACAAGGCTACACCAGAAGGATTCAAAGAAACCATTAAATGGCCTGAGGAAACATGCAGCAATGGCCACTGAAGAGTCATCTGCCATCGGCTGAGGCATTGACTGATCCCAGGCTGAAGGTATGGGTGCATGCAAAAACTATTTTTTATTGTTAAGGTTTGATTCCCTCAGCCTCCATTGCTTAACTGTGTGACTCTGAGCAAGTCACTTAACCAGACACTGCTCCCAGGCTGCATCTGAAAAAGGTCCATGGAGATCAGTGTACTACCCTGGAAAACAAATATAAATAAAATAAATAAGGTATGTATCTATAGTTGAGGAAGAAGCCTTATTGACTACTACTAGTGTAGTTTACCAGCAACTGCAATATAAATTGCCACTGAGTGGACAAAAACAGTGCACAACCATTAAAAAAATCCCAATTCCCCAACACAAAAGTTACACATGCAGCAAAGAAGAATTCCCTGTCACAAAGATACTTTCCCCTAAGTGAAAATCCCAATAAAAAAGAAAACTGTTGCAAAGTGTACATAAGCATTTACACTAAGTTCCTACCATTAAAATTCACTTTCTGACTGATAAAAATCGCCAAGTTAGCTTAAAAATCCATTAAATAATCCCAAAACATGACAAATTTCTGACAGAAAACAGGTAAATATTCCAAAATCATAGATATAAGTGCAGAAGGATTACACAAAGGGGTCTTATTTGTCTGAGAGGAAGAGTCTGGCCTACCGCTGTTCCTGAGAAGCCTTAAAGCTGCAGCTACATGAGGCGGCAAAAAAGTACTGAAGATGTCGAGTCACTCTGGCTGCTTGTATAGCTCCTTCCAAAATGGGCTTAACCTACAAGCAACCACAGTGACAATTTGGGAGGAGATGGAAGCTGTATCCCTGGCAGAATAAAACCCATAAGGTACTGCAGCAATGAAAATGATGAACATCTAAGTTGATTCTACTACACATATTGTAGTGATCTTCGTCCTGCCAAAGACACTTCGGACTGTGAAAATGTCTTTGGGAGTGCTTGTTTGGCTTGCTTGCTGTACTCTGTCAGAATGTTGCTGATCTATGTATGCCTGCATTTTATTTCAAATTGAAGTTTTTCATTTAAGGTTTTAGTTACTTCTATTTTTTACCTTTTTCTTGTATTACATTTGTTTTAAGTTTTCTGTTCTGCTGGAGTTTTAAGAGGTCTTGGTTAGGGTCAACTAAAAAGGTTAGCAAGGAATTCATTTTCAAACAGTGAATCATTTTCTTCTTTAGGCTTTTCCTGGTTAGGGGTCACCACAGCGGAACTCTGGTCCGCTAATGATTGGCAGTAGATTTTTACGGTGCTGAGGTGCCAGCCCGACATCTAACCTTCAATGAAGGCACGCCCATTCACGCATGTCTTTCGAACGCCACTCAACCGCAGGGAGGACATGCAGACTCCACACAGAAGGCGCTCCAGCTGAGAATCGAACGGGAGAACCTCTTGCTGTAAGGCAACAATGCTACCGCTAGACCACCACGGCTATTTGCAACATCAGCTAATTAGTGAGAAGAGCTGAGAAACAGCATTCCTCATTTAGATAGAAATATTTGGAGGCATCTCTATTTAGCTGGAATGGTTGTTTGGCTTGCTTGCTGTACTCTACCTGAATATTGCTGGTCTCTGTCTGCAGTTTATTTTTTCCCACCCACACATCCAACTGTTGCTGTATTCTTAAACTTGGTGGCTTTTGAGTTATCGGCAATTACTACAAGTCTGATTTTGGACACTCCTCCCAGTCCCATCTCATCAGCTCATTCTACTGAGTATGGAGAGATCAGTCGGGAAGGCCTGCCCCCTTATCTTCTGTTTCCTCCCTTCCTACTTAACTTAAAAAAGTTGCAATTTATTCAGCTGCTTTTATTGTATTTTCGTTTCTTCCTACTTTATTTTGCTTTTGCTGCTTGTTCTTAAAAGTGTTCAATTGCATTTAATCTACTGCATTTATTACTATCTGTTAATAGCCTGATTAAATAGTAATTGTTATTCTAATCCTCTTAAGTTTTGGTTTAAGCACTTGGGCTTCAGGCCAGTTATTTTACATTAAGAAGGTTTGTAGTCTACACTCTTGCGGGAGTAGAGGGTAGCCTCTGGCCTTCTGAGCAGGGAATTGCTGGTTGAAGGCCTACTCTGCCTGATGTTCTGTGTGTCTTTGTTGTGGTCTAAGCACTTGGGTTCCAAACCAGTTATTTTACATTAGGAAGATTTGTGGTCTAATGTCTTGTAGCAGGAGAGGATAGCATACACCCTTCTAAGCTGGGACTTGCTGGTTGAAGGGTTATTGTATCTGTTATTCTGAAAGTGTCTTAGTTCTGATTTAAGCATTTGGGCTCTAAACCAGTTATTTTACATTAGGAAAGTTTGTGGTCTACACTCTTGTGGGAATATTCTACTGAACTGCTGCTTTATTTAAACTGTTTTTTTGTGACTAAATTTCTGCACTTTGATTTTTTTTTTTTTTTTGCTGTTGTGACTAATTTTTTGCACTTTTTCTAGTACTTCTGCATTTTATAGCATAGGCTAGATTCAAGCTTGCTGAATCTAGACTGTTTGGTATTATTTGAGCACTATAACCATCCATCTTACATTAAGAAGGCCCCACTGCACCCTTATGGCAGAAGTGTGCAGCCATGGGACTCATTGCTGGAATAAGGCTAGTCTTAGGCTTTCCCTTTGCTTACTTTTTTTAAATCTTTCCCTTTGCTTACTTTTTTTAAATCATTCCCCTTGCTTACTTTTTTAAAATAGTTTAACTTTGCTTGTATTTAAGCATCAGGTTTACGCTCAGTCTACCAGAGCAACTCAGTTGTGCATTGTGAAACACTGACACAGTTTTCTACACCTAGCCATCCACAGAACAACCGCTTTTTTCTTACAGCAAAACCTGGTCCAGCTATCCCACTCCCCACTAGTTACTACTGTACATAGCTGCCATAATAGGCAGACAGTTTCCCACCATTTCTCCAGCCAGCCTGATTGACATGGGCATACTGAGGCAATGTAGCAGTAGCAGCTCATGTATACTGACAACCAGTTACTCCTAAAACATACGATTACATGTGAGAGATGTAAATATACTATGAATTTGGAATCAGTTCTCTCATATAACAACAAACCAGATATCAAACAGATTGTCAGCACACGCACACACACACACACACTTCACCTCTTGTACATAAGCACACAACACATACACCACATACGAGCAAGTACTCACTAGACACCTACCTAAAGATCAGAGACCTCCCAACACAAACCTACTGTACACACTGCAGACCCAAAAGAATCCACTACATATAATAATAAACACAACAGTGTCTCAGTTTATAAGCCCCCAAGGAAAAACACCTCAAAACAAAATGTCTTGGTCATAGGCAACACCATAGTGAGACACATATATGTCCCTCTCACCAGGCTGGACAAAAAGGTCAAGGTCAGCTACCCATCAGGTGCCAAGATCCATCAGATTACTCACCCACTCAATTCTCTCAACAAGGACCATTATGGCTGTGTCATAGTCCATGTTGGAGTGAATGACTTGAGACATACCTCACTGGACTATATGAAGACAGACATGACTGAGCTCTCAGATTGGGTGTCCCAGGCAGGTATGTCCCTAACCCTAAGCAGCATTCCACCTTCACCCAGCATGATGCCTCAATATAAACAAAAAAATGACTTGACTTCAACAATTGGCTTAGCTTCTGGTGTCAGTCAAGGGAGATCCAGTATTTGTCAGTCTGGGAAGATATGGTCGACAGAACACGCTGCTTTGCTAGAGATGGTCTTCACCTGTTGCCTCTTGCTTTCAGTTACTGACAAAGGTACTTGCCTCTCCCATAGTGACCTTTTTTTTAGGCAACGTCATAACAAAATTCCCTACATAAAAAAATCCACTAGAGACAAACTCAAGGTTATGCTGCTTAATGCTTGGAGTCTAAATCAGAAACTGCACTCACTGGAAGCTCTCCTTACCTTGGAAGATGCTGATGTCTGTGCAGTCACAGAGACACGTTTCAAGGAAGGCTACAATGCCCTCCACATGTTCAGAAAAAGTATGAAAGAACCAAAGGCGGAGGTGTATCCATCTTCATTAAGACAAATACACCTCAAGACTGATCAAACAGTATGACTAGAGCTACTCCAAGTACAACTAACTGTAGGTAAAACCCCCTTTCATATCATTGTTAGCTATAGGTCCCTCACACCATGAACCACTCTGCTTACCTGGACCTGCATGAGTCATTCACTATACAGCCAAATACCTTGGTCATGGGTGATTTTAATTATCCTTCCATCGATTGGGAGTCGTCTATGAGCACAAACATGCTCGCCCTAAGGTTCCTGGATTTTGTTAATACAAACGTTCTAGAACAGATAGTCTGCACCACCACAAGGAGCTCGAATGTCCTAAATTTAGTACTCACCAACATACAGGGTTCTCTGCACTACCCCCTGTGTGTTGCCCTCCCTGGTAAGGTCTGATCATAAGTCAGTCACGTTCGAAGTAATGATCATACCTGACCCCCCTTCAAGAGCAAAGAGGATGAAACATTTCTCCAAAGCAAACTATAGCCTCCTAAGTGATGGGATAAATAGTTTCAACCCCCTTGCTACCACTGTCAACAATGACTGCTACACAGAGGTGTACAAAAATGCCCTGTATAAACACTTATACAAATCTATAGACTCGGCTGTACCTGAACGGATCAAAACAAGCTCCTCACAAAAAACAAGCCACCTGGTGGACATCAAGCATAAATAGGTTATACAACAAGAGGAAGATACTGATGTCTAAGAACAAGAGGGAACTGACTCACCAGAGGAAGGACACCCTCTACAGCTTGAACAAGCAAATTACATATCTTAGAAAGCTCTCTAAAGCCAATTATAAAGCTAAACTAGCATCCCTAGCTAAGGATAATCACAAGGCATTATTTCGCTACATCAAGAAATCTAAAAGGGAAGGCCTAGCTTTGTGCCAAACTAGTAGTGGACGGTACCACTCATACTGACCCTGAGGACAACACAAACCTGCTATTAGACAGATTTGGCACAAACTTCACCCCCCCCCCCTGTCCCCCACCAGATATACCCCAAAGCATACCTGTCACCAATGCTCTACCTAGTATCTCCAAACAGCAGGTCATGACGGCACTCTCCATGGCCAAAAAACACAGCCTCTATGGGACCGGATAACATCACAGGCTGCCTGCTAAATAGTCTAAAAACAGGACCTAGTGGAATCACTTGCCACTCTCTTCAACCGCAGTCTTAAGTACTGGCTTTGTCCCAGCAGAGTGGAAAACAGCAACTGTATTTTCCTTGCACAAAGTGGGTCCATCAACTGACCCTGGGAACTATAAACCCATAAGTCTAACCAGCCTCATCTGCAAGGCGATGGAGAAAATCATTATGGATCTTATCAACAAAGACATAGGTGACCTTCAAACTCTTGACCCGACCCAATCTGGCTTCATTAAGGGTAGATCATGCTTACTAAGCCTGGAAGACTTCTTTGAGAATGTCACCATAACCCTGGATGAAGGCAAAACGGTACATAAAGCCTATCTTGACTTAGCCAAGGCTTTTGACACAATCCCCCACTCAGGCATCACTGAGAAACTCACCCAGCTGGGAATTAACCCCTATGTCACTAGATGGGTAGCTAACTGGCTCACAGACAGGACGCATACAGTCAAAGTTGTAGATTCCCCCTCTCCCAGCAGACCAGTTACCAGTGGTGTACCACAAGGATTTGTGCTGGGCCCCCTACTGTTTGGAATCTATTTCTCAGAAGTCCAGTCGAAAATAGATGGCCTGTGGCTTACCAAATTCGCAGATGACTGTAAACTGGGTGCAATTATTAAGTCCCCCAATGATGTTGACATACTACAAAAAAGGCTCACACAGACAAATGACTGGTCCCTAAGCCATGAACTTAAACTAAATGCAAAAAAAAAATGCGTTATCAGCCCTTTTGGCAAAGGGGAAATCCTTGCAAATTACAATATTAACAGTACCCCCTTAGCTCAAACCCTGTGGTGAGAGATTTGGGAACACAGGTTGATAGCAACCTTAACTTCATTCACAATGTGTCCACAGTGGTAAGGAAGGCCTTCGATGTTGCACATCTCATAAGTAAAGACATCACATCCAGAGCTAAGAATGTTATAACTCCCCTGTATTCATCCCTCATCAGACCACAAATAGAGTACAACACTCCCTTTTGTATGTACCTCACCAAACACCTGCAGCAGATGAAGAGACCTCAAGAGGTTTCTCACCAAGAAAAGTCAGGGCCTTCAACACAGAACTTACATGGATAGACTGAAGGCCTTTGTCACTGTACTCTGTATCTTATAGGCTGCTGAAAGGAGACTTGTGCCTGGCCTAATGGGCAGTCTCAGACCCTGCCCTAATGGAAATGCTGCACATCCACAAGTCAAATAGGGCAAGATTTACTCACTCTAGGGATCTTAACCTAGCCTGCACCATTAACAGGACATGCTGGAGAGACAGATACGTCTCCCAGAGATTGCCACTCCTCTGGAACAAACTCAATTCACATAAAACAGAGCCTCTCAATGACCCTATTTAAGTGTAACTTAGGCAACTGAATGGGGGACCATAAAATTATCCCAGGGGGTGTCACCTATGTCCCTCTTGGATAAGGGCAGTAGGTGCTGATCATAGACTCATGCTGCAAATATAGACCATACAATTTGGTCAATAAGGGAACAATGGTATAACATGGCTAGGCTTATAAAGGCCCTAGGGCCAATAACCTGGTAACCTGCTATAAACTTATGGAAAATTTAACCCTAAAAAAATCTCTTTGTAAGACTTATATTTCCTCAGTAGGTTTTTGAAATTCAGAGTGGTGAGACTGATGTATTTGTCTTATTTAAAGCACACCAGGAAAAAAAATATACACTGCAATACTCTTTAGCAAAAAAAAAACTGCATTCCTATCAGTGAGCAAGCATAATAAGGAATGGAAAACTAAACTAGAAAAAGCATATCATCAGTCAAAAAATGACAGTAGAAGGGGGCACACTGAAAAAGGTGCAGAATGCATGCATCCTGAGTTGGGCGAAGGGGGAGCCAACCAAATAAGTTAAAGCTTAGAAAGGAAAAATTAGAAAGACCTACCCTGAAGTGGACTAAATCGGATGTAAATATAGTCATGAAGCAGTTTGTATACAAAAATGAAGTCTGAAAAAGAAAAACTGAAGCAAATTATTGTGAAGTTCTGTGATATTCTCAATCTAGGCTGCAAGTTAAATAATGGTAACAGAGATCTGGAGACAATGGGGTGGACCAAAGCACTGAGTGGGAAAGGAACTGGAGATCTGGGTAACATCTCAGTGCTCTGCTCTCTTCTATCTGTGGGTCAGAGCAAGAAAAGATTACCTCATAACAGGAGTTCGAATAGTAATAATAAAAAAATACGATGGCTGCCTCAAGGAGGGCCCCCTCTCTTGAAAAATGGGTTACAGTGTGGGGGTGATGAAGGTCAGCACAGCAGATAACAGAAGATAAAGACACACAAAAATACAAGGTCTCTCATGCTAGAACTGAGATATTTTACACAACCCAAGCGCAGGTGCTTTAATCTTCAGCAAGAAAAATCTTTTGACCCAACCAAAAACTCCTCTAGAAAGTTGGCTTCTGTTAATGGCAAGCTGCTAGTGGCTGAAATAAATGTCAGGCTCCTGCAGCTCCTGTGGGTAAAGGTAAAAAAATAAGCATAGGCAGTGCATTCTCAGAGAGTGAAGTTCAACTTGGGCCAGAGGAAATCCAGAGGAGAGTTTAATGAAGAAAGTGGTTTCAGGGCACATAAATTGTGCATGCCACTAGTACTTGCTCCAAAGTCAAGTAAAAGTTACTTAACTGCCACACTATCAGTAAACAGTGTGGAAGACAAAACCTGCACAGCAGGTACCCAGAATTTTGGCTATTCCTCAGGAGCAGAAGACTCAACACAAATTGCTTAATAAGCTAAACAAATATGTCAAGGTGTCTGAAGAAAAAAAAAGTTAACTACAAACTTGAATGTGATTTCTGACTCTCTTAGGGATATGAAGTACATAAACACTCTGATAAAATACCCAAATTAAGTTAGGAATCCTGGAGTCCTGGTCATTAAATGGAAGAATAGCCCTGCAGGAAATATTTATGATATGTGGGTCTCCCAGAGCAGGTAATGGCGAGAAACACCATTACTTTTTGCACAAATCTGCTGATTACCTAGACAGATATCTCAGAGGAAGGACTCAGCACAGAGAGAACCCATAAGATTTTTGGGTCAAGCCCACCATCAGCTTTGAAAAGGCCAAGGCAAATGACAGTAAGATTTGCCACTTACATGCAGAAGGAAAGTACTCTCTCACTACTATAGGCTCATTACAAAATGTATTACTATAAGGATGTTACACTGCAGTGGTGGTGCTGCGGTAGCGTTGTCGCCTCACAGTAAGACGTTGTCCTGTTTGATTCTCAGCTAGAGTGTCTTCTGTGGGGAGACATGCGTGAATGGGCGTACCTTTGTTGAAGGTTGTGCGTCAGAGCTGGCAAATCGGCATGTACAAATGTACTGCCAATCATTAGCAGACCGGAGTTCCGCTGTGGTGACCCCTAACCGGGAAAAGCCGAAAGACACAACAACAACATTACTATAAGGATATTCATTTTGTTAGCATGATTATGGTACAGAAAAGAGGAAATACATTCATTCCTACTATACAGCAATGCTGATCTCACACCCTGTGGTTTAAATTACTTCATTGTGCATTTTTCAAGGTACTTTCTTAGAGCCAGATTACAATTAGCAAGCAATAAAGGCTAAGATACAGCAGGACGGAAGGCAAGTCACAGAGTAAGCAACAGACTCACTCTTCCAAAAGAAGTTGAACTGTTAGCAAGCAATAAAGGCTAAGATACAGCAGGACGGAAGGCAAGTCACAGAGTAAGCAACAGACTCACTCTTCCAAAAGAAGTTGAACTGAAGGGAGAAAGTCCAACTAGCAAGTCATTCATAAAAGTCAATGCAGAAAGAACAACACTGGTGAGGGAAGTAGAAGCAGATGCCAAATAAATAGGATTTTAACTAAGATAATCGGCAGCATAAGGCTGAACGCATCAAGACTGTCTGGGATATGAATAAGTATTTATTACTGAGATCAAGTTGAGAAACATAACAGGGAGAAAGATCAATGTAACTTTAGGACTGGGGAGACTGCTATAGCATGACCTGAAATGGTTAAAAGAACTTACCTGTCAGATATTTAACTAGTCCTGGTTTTTGGAAGTGGTTAAGGGATAGAAGGTTAATGCACTTAGATTCTAAGTGTCAAAAAACAGACTAATAGTGAAAGAAAGTAGTGACTGTTAAAATGTTAAATGTTTTCAAACATTTTTACTGCATACACCTATAACACTGTTATTAAAAACAAGACGAGAAATTATTATCGAAGAAAAAAATTGCAGCATGCAAAACAGGGCAAGTAACTTGGTAAACAGTTTGGAAATATTGACTGCAATCTGTGTGGAGTTGATTGATGAGTTGTCACAGCAGGACAAAAGTCTGAAAATGATCAAGCTGATTATCAATATATTGTCACTGCAGGGGGTGGCATCCTGAGGTGCAGGGGGGCTCCACTCCAAAGTAAAATACAAACAGTGGAAGAGATCATAAATACAGTCGGTAACAGCAAAATGTAACAGCTGTAGAACAGGAGATAGACAAAGGATCCTAGAAATAAATTGTTGGGCAAAAGTGTCACTACAGCAGCTAGGATTGGGACTGACAGAACACCTAGGAATCTGGATAAGGAACATGGAAAGAGACAACTCTTTGGAGACAGGGAACAACAAGTTACATATACTAAACAGGCATGCAGTTTGTATAGTTTTCATGAAATATTAAAGGTTTAACCAACTCAGTCTAGAGGTTAAAATGGTTTGTTGACACTAACTGGTACTCCCCTTAGAGATCATGCAGGAAACTGACCTTTCAGAAGATGACTCTAAGAAGCTGGCTAGGAGAAGATATGAATGATGACAGATCTCTGTTTTCCAGGTGGCCAGAAAAAAGTGGGGTAATCCTACTGACCCAAAGGGGATTCGGTTTTAGAGTAATGGCTACGTTACCATACGTAAAGGATCATTTGCAGTAATAAAAGGCCTGTGGTTAGGAGAAAATTTCAGAGTGGCCTCAGTATACATGCCTCCAGGTTCATCATGAGCAGAAAAATTATACTGAAACATCATATAGCTTTTCAAGAAGAGACAACACTCCATGTTGGAGATTAGAATTTAGTCACTGATTTAATAGATATTTAGAGGAAGATTTTTTTTTTTGCCTCATACTGAAAACATATGGGGTTGGTAGACATAACAGAAGCAAGGAAGGGGGCAGGAAACATAAATAAATGTGTTATTTGGGACTATGTAAGAGAAATACTCAGGTCTAGATAAGATTACTAACGTTAGGGAATATTATCTTTAGTATATTCAGAATGTATCCAGTCAGGTTTTTAGACCATGCTGCTCTTTTAATGTCCGCAAAGGTGGAGAACAGCTGTGGGAAGGCATTGGAGATTTAACACATCCTTCTGTGTCAGCACATATTTTTGTGATTAGCAGGAGGCATAGCTGGCCTTATGCATAGGCCAACTAGGTGGCCACCTAAGGCACCGCTCTAGTAGGGGCACTTTTTCAGTATTTATTTGGTGCAGGTAGACCAGGATGGGGGCACTGGGTGGTGTGGTGGGGGGTGCCGTGGAGCCCTTTTGCCTAGGGCACCAGTTGACCTAAGGCCACTCTTGGTAGGAGGAGTAAATGAAGGGTTACTTTACTACATTTCAAAAAGTATCACAAGAGATAATACATCGGTGGGAGGCATTGAAATGGTCACTAAAATTAGGAATGCAGCAATAATGCACCATAACGGGAAAGGAGACAATGCATGAGGAGATAAAAACAAGTACAGGCAAAGTTGGCTAAGAATGTCAAAGTCAAACTAAATTTTAGGCTGAAATAATTAAAATGTAGAGATGCACACATTTACCCAAAGGTACAAAGACATTTGGATCTTCATTTAAAGCAAGAGCGAGAGGTGCTCCAGGTTTATGGTGGGCATTCTGAACCACAAACAGAGGTGGTTTAGTGTCCAGTAAAACATCTGAGGTATTTAAAATCTTTTATAAGGAACTATATGCATGGAAAGGAGGGCAGAGGACATAGGATTACCAAGGAGGAGAGAAGAATCTGTGGAGTAAACATTTCCAGTTCAGGAGTTGATGTCCACATTAACAACGGCTGAACTTACCAAGAAGGAGAGAAGAATCTGTGGAGTAAACATTTCCAATACAGGAGTTGATGTCCGCATTAACAATGGATGAACTTAAAGAAGTTATGAAACAGCAATCAACAAGTTTCCAGGACCAGATAGGATCCCAGTGGAGGTATGCCACATAAGGGAGGGTGATTATTAGATGGTCTATACAGACTGAGAAATAAAGTGTTGAAAACTAAGTCCAGATTAAAAAGCAAGAGGTACAGAAAGAAGGGAAGGAGCCTATGGTCAGAGGGTCATACAGACCTCTATCAATACTGACTGAAGATTAAAAAATATCCATGGCAATACTGGTGAGAATGTTGTCTATTTACTTTCGGCCCAATTCCACAACACTTGCTCTCATTGTAAGTAAACACTTCCACTGTGAGCAAGCCTTTTAGAATCTGGTCCCTGGTGTAAGCCTGTTTATACCAGGGTAAGTCACTTACACTGAGTGCAAATATTTCAGAATCTGGGCAAACTTACACCGACAGCAACTCTTTTGCAATCCGGCCCTTTAATTTATTTGCTCATTTACCCGGGAAGACCAACTGGATACAGCTCCCATTTTCAGTGGAGTCTAATGGAGAAAAGCTCCAAGAAACAGTAGATGTACAATATCATAAAGTTTAAACAAGCTCAAAAGAAAGATGTACAAAAATAATACGATTCATTAAAATGGAATAAACAGGAAATATCACAAAGTTATAAACTGTGGTAAACTGTAAGAAGTGCGACTGGTGCACATTACAGAATATCAAAGCAGTAAATTATCGGGTGCCGGCGTGTAGGTTGTGACACTTTTCCCTGCAACCTACTACACCAAAACCAAAAGGCCGAAGCACCGCTTCACGGTAGAGCTGTGCTGCTGAAAAGAACAAATGCTACAGTGTTGTATGCCGAAGAGTAAACTGGAACATGCGACGATCCCTATTCTACTGCTGCTGTCTCTACTGTTAGAATATAGCTGGGTAGCGCTCTCTATGGATCGTTGCATTTATCGGCATACAACACCTTAGCTTTTCAGCCACACCACTCCATGGTGAAGCAGTGCTGCAGCCTTTTGGTTTCGGCATAGTAACACACAGGGAAAAGTCTTGCGACCTACACACTGGCACCCGAAATTATCAATATAAATGTAATAGCATCACTAAGCAGTAGAGAGTATCGACAATTTGGGAACTGAAGTAATATGATATGCATTGATATTCATGCTGGTAAGATAATTATAAAGCCTACATTTCTCATGGGAGGAGGGCAACAAACTCATTTCATAAGACTTTAAAAGTCCAATGTGAAGAAATATTTAGTAAATAAGAATATGTAATCTTGAGTAGTTGTGCATTTTTGTCGTGGAGATTCAGAATATTTGCAGATTCTGTTGTGATTTAGCCTGACCTTAGCCTCCTGAATTTGTCCCTGCTACACATCTAGGATATAGCTTCTCCTAACATCTTTCATCACCTTCTTAAACCTCCCTTTAAAGCATTAAATCACTTAACCTCTGTGTCCCCTTCTTATACTTCAACTTTATTATAGTATTTAAACTACTACACTTACTTTTAATTTAGCACAACCAAATTTCCATTCCATTGCTACTTCTCTATTAACACTTAAACTTGCTTATCCCCTCTAATACCTCACTCTAATGCATTTCTTAAATTAGGCCTACCTATCATACGCACCACCCTCCTATCTGTAAATTTTCAAAACAATGCTGTATATTAATGTTTGTGAATAGCACTACACATTGTATTTTTCTGACTATGCTATGTATACACTGTAACTGCATTATAAAATGTATTGTAAATATTGACTGCATTAAATTTGTTACCTTGGAGATTTTCTCCTGAGGCATCCCCTGAAAAAAAATCAGACTTTCCCAGTAAACAAATGTCAATAAATAAATAAACTAATAATTATAGAAATAGCTCCAGGTTTGTTTTAAAAGCAAGGAGGTTGTTTACTTGTCTGATAGTGAAGCAAAGTACTCCATAACTCAGTTATGCTTACTGAGTATGAGCCCCATGTGAGTTGATGGATTCTGGGGGGTTTGTCCTTTAATCAAAGGTTCCTTTTAGGTTTGTACCATTTTACTAAATTACTAATGACTGGGGTGTTTGAGGGATATTACAGTGTTGTATGCCATTATGAGCTGTGTACATATGTGGTGTGGTGGCTCTGCAGGGAAATGCAGTGAGGGGCTTCATTTGGGAGACTGGATACAAATTATCTGATTATAGCACTGTTCCAGCATACAACTGGCTTGGAAGTATGATGGACTTTGCAGTTACCATCCAGCTCTGGTCACTGAGACATGGCCTTAGTTTGTAAAGTGGCTATAACTTTTGGTGTTTTTTTATGTTTTTTGTTGTTAGGATAGCATTTATTTGTTGTTCAAATTTAATTTTGTCATCTATGGTGAAACCTACTAACTTGGTAAGGGTAATTTGTTCTATTCTGGTGTTAGATGAGACTATATTTAGGGTAATGCTAGATGGTGGAAGGTTACTATAGGTAAATGTGATTAACTTTTTTTTTGATTGATTCAAGAGTATTTATTATTTTTCTTGCCATATCTCAATAGAGGAGGAGGAGGAGGAGGAATCTAGGGTGGGTCAATTTGTGACAGTGCTGGGGTTGAGTCATCAGCATATTTTATGCCTGTTGCATGTTTGGCTGCCTTATTAATGTCTTTTATGAATATATTAAATAAGAGGGGACCTAGCATTTCCCCATGTGGTTCTCCTGCTTGTACTGGCAGGTAAGTAGAATATAAACCATGCCCTTTGGCAGACTGTGTATGGTTAAGATAACTAGAAAACCACTCAACTGCAGAGCTACTTTGTCTTAATTGTGACAGCTTGTTGAGAAGAGAGTAAGTTATTTTTGAAACAAAAGATTCTTGTGAGGATCTACTGATTAATACAGAGACTGCGTAGCTTATTTCATTAGCTCCTAATTTAAGATATTTTGTAGGAATACTGTCTGTTGCTAATACAGTGGGTTTTGTATTTCTTTGTTTTATTACTTGGGGTTGGTTCAAATAAGAAGTTATCTGTATGATTAGTAATGCAGTATGGTGTGAGAATAGGTGGTTACATTTTTTTTTTTTGCTGATGTGAAAGATAGTTATTAAGTGCTTGTTTTATCTGCAAGCTGTGTTGGCATTAGTTTCATTGCAAAGAGGGTTGGGGTAGCGTTAGTACCTAGCTTTATTAGATTGTTTACAGTATACCAGAAGAGTTTGTGATTAGTGGAGTATATTGTCTGTGTTGTTGTGTAATAATTATTTTTGTCTAAAAGAACCTGTTTTTTCATAACATTTCTTAGGTGTCAGTTGTCTCTTTCGGCTTTTCCCGGTTAGGGGTCGCCACAACGGAACTCCGGTCCGCTAATGATTGGTAGTTGATTTTTACGTGCCGAAAGACCAGCCCTGATGCTCAACCTTCAACGAAGGTACGCCCATTCACGCATGCCTCCATGCAGAAGATGCTCTAGCTGAGAATCGAACCAGACAACGTCTGACTGTGAGGCGACAATGCTACCGCAGCACCACAATTTTGGTAATTGTTTTGTTTTTTATGAGCCATTTAGTGCAAATGCAAGCACAACCCCTAGTTTTCATTAAATATTTAAGCAATAACCCACGCCTGGGTGTGGGTAATGCTGGATTTACCCACGGTTGATGTGGTTTGGTCACGAGGGTTTCGCATTACCCACACCCAGAAGCGCAATATTGCTATTATACAATGACATTACTTACTTTCTTAAACAATGTCCTTGTATAATGGTGCCATGCTGTCTTTCTGCCGCTGGACAGCTCTGCTTTGTTATTGCTGATGTACTGCGCATGCATTTGGAACTTGTGTTCCCATGCATAACCAGTACATCAGTTCTTGGGAAAGTAAGCAATGGAGAAAAGAAGATCTCCGTTGCTACGTTTTTTTTTAACCCTTAAAATTAAAGAATATATAAACGGAAAAAAGTCCGGCCGATCAGTCCTTTTTCTGTTGTATATTCTCAACGGGCATGCTGGTTGGGCTGGCCAATCAGCGTGCTCGTTTTACGATGTTACCCGGCCAGACATTGTATAATTTGTTTTTTATGATAGCCATCACGCAGTTGTCATTTTGGCCTGCTTATATCGCAGTGGTGTCTATTGATCTAAAATTTGTAGAAAGATGGAATAGAAGTATGAGAAAGAATCATCTAGTGGAAGCGTTTTATTGGGGTCCAGTTGCAATGCTTCAGTGTCTTAATAAAAGAATCTTTGTTGAAGTTGGTAAGATTTCTTAGAGAGTTTACAGGTCAAGAACTTGACAAAGGAACTCTGACCTGAACATGTTGACCTTGGTCAGGCAAACATTTACTTAAGTACTCTAATGAAGAGTAAATCAAGATGATATGTGCCAACATTGCTTGCACTAGTCATGCTGGCTGTTAAAAAGGCAGTAATACATTACAAAAAGACTGATCCCCTGACTACAGAATATGTTCATTGATTTCTGCAATGGAAACTTGGAGTCCAGATGATGTTAGCAGACAAATACACTAACAAATGGGTCCAATCGTTACTGACTTATGGTGATCAATATATTGTATGATGAAGAAAAAATATTACATGTCCTCTTCCTGTGGATACTCAGAGGTGTCATCCATGTGGGAGGAAGAAAAATCTATTCCACTTGCTAACCTGTCCCTATGGAGTCTTTTCACTCCTCTAGTCTATGGAGTGAAGATGTTGGATCCAAAATATAAAACTGATGGGTGCTCCTAGGTGGGGCTAGTGTTATTGCTGGCTCCACTACAGAATCTTCTAAACCTAATGATTGGCTCCGTGTCGAGATTCATCTCTTTTCAGTTGACAGTGAAAAACTTGGTGATGAAAGAGTCCAGACTAGACAACCAGGTGGTCTGCAGAGAGGTTGTTAATGTTGTGGCACTGCGGGCATTATCAATGATACAGGTGCCAACAAGTCAATGAGGGTATAAGCCCTATTGACTACTGGTACTTACAACATTGGTGCCAAAGTCACCAGTGTTGAGGAAGTTGGTACCAATGCAGTGGTCGTGTTGGTGTTGACCTAGGAGTTGGTGGCTGAAACATCAGCTTCAAAACACCTGGTACCAAAACTTGTTTCAGAGAATCAGCAGCAAGTGAAAGTTAAGGACCTGCTTTTACCACCCTTGAGATGGAGGGATTGACTAGCTCTTTCATCATCTTATCTCAGTCCACATGGAGAGAGAGGGCTGTGGAGAAACCTTTAGGACCTGACTGAAGCCGCAAACAAAGTCACTCAGATTCCAGATACCCAGAAAGCTCATGTTCAGAAGACAGCTGCATGATATCTTGTTTCTGAGACACTCTTGGAGAGAAAAGAAAGTACAGTTGTGTACACTTACCATAAATGTAGATGTTCGAGTGTCTTCACTGTTGCAGTCATCACTGTAGGGTTATTCCTGCCGGCAGGCAGCCCTCGGTCGGCCAGAATCCCAAAGTCTGGGTCCAGCGTCGGCTGCTCAGTCATGCTCCCTGACGTCAGAGCGCCAGGAGTACAAAGCTGCCAGCCGACGCCATGTTCTCCAGTTTTTCTTGCCCCAGATGTCAGGTGCCCAAAAGTGAAGGCTAATAGTAAAACAAAAATGTAACATACAACAAACCCCATCCCCTGTAGCAAATACACCTCAGAAGAAGGGTGAAGTAGGAAGCCACACTAATAAAAGTATAAGAGGGGACAGGAGGGTGGGTAACGCAGACTGCAACAGTGAAGACACTCGAACATCTACATTTATGGTAAGTGTACACAACTGTACTATGTTCATCGTGTTTCACTGTTGCAGTCATCACTGTAGGGTTGAATCCCAAAGCTGAGATAAAGGGTGGTGGTTAAAGAGTAGAAGGGGCGGCTAGAAGGCCCTGCAAGACTGCCCTAGACTTAGAATAAAGAGGGAGATTATAGTGCTTAGAGAAAGTATCCACTGAACTCCAAGTTGCAGCTTCCAAAATATCTTTGGTAGGTACTCCCCTGAGAAAGGCAGCTGAAGTAGCAGCAGCTCTGGTGGAGTGAGTCCTAATTTTTCCTGGGATTTGCTTTCCATGATGAGAGTAACAAAATCTGATTCCATGAGCAATCCATTTAGAAATGGTCTGTTTCGAAATAGCTTTGCCTTGGGAATTTGCTGCATAAGAAACAAACAGTTGTTCTGTTTTCCTGATATCCTTGGTTCTTGTCCAGGTAAAAACGAAGCTGCCTGTGCACGTCCAAGGAATGCAAGATCCTTTCCCCCTTATTTTGTGGATTAGTGAAAAAAATTGGCAGGTGAATAGTTTGGTTTAAAGCCACTTTAGAAACCACTTTAGGCATGAAAGTAGGATTAGTCCTTAAAGACACCCTGTCTTGATGAAAAATAATATAAGGTTCCACAGCCATGAGTGCTTGTAACTCCGAGACTCTCCTGGCTGAAGTCAAAGCCAGAAGGATAGCTGTCTTCCATGATAAATACTTAATATCAGATGTGGCAGCAGGCTCAAAAGGAGGCAGAGTAAGTATTTCCAGAACATAGTTGAGGTCCCAGGCAGGTACGGGTGGTGTCCTAGGGGGCCTTAAATTCTTTGCTCCTCTGAGATATTGTTTCAGAAGTGGATGCGAAAAGATTGGAGGATCTGTATTGCAATGTGCAGAGATAGCTGAGGCATGTATTTTTATGGAGGAGAAGGATAAACCCTTATGTAACATGTCTGTCAGGTAATGTAAAATCAATGGGATATTAGGAATGAGAGGATCCGAATCCTGAGCATGCATCCAAGTGCAAAATCTCTTCCATTTACCCTCATAATATTTTCTAGTGCTAGGCCGTCTGGCTTCTAAGATGACATCCATGACCTGCTTGGGAAGGGTAGGATTAATCATAGACCCTGAATTTGCCAGGCTGCCAAGCTGAGAGTTTTGATACGAGAGTGCAGAACCTGGCCCTGGTGTTGGGACAAAAGATTTGGAATCTGAGGTAGAATCCAAGGAGGCTCCTGGGATAGATTCATCAGTGTTGAATACCAGAATTGATAAGGCCAATTTGGGGCCAGTAAAATCATCCTGGGTTTGTCCTGCTTTATCTTTAACAACACCCGTGGAAGAAGAGGTAGAGGAGGAAAGGCATAACCCAAGAGGTTCCTCCAACTGAATGAGAGCATCCACTTTCCATGCTAGTTTGTGATATGTCCTTATGCAAAAAATCTGTAACTGGTAGTTGAGGGGGGATGCAAATAGATCTATGTCCGGGCAGCCCCAGGCTTCTGTAATCATCTTGAATATTTGGGTGTCTAACATCCAATCGTGTGGGTCTGACAGGTTCCTGCTCAGGCTGTCTGCCAGAATATTTTGTTTCCCTGGCAGGAACTGAGCTTGTAGATCCACTTTTCAAGCTAGAGCTGTGTTCCATAGAGTCATGGCTAGTCTGCAAAGGAGTAGGAGTGTTAACCCCCTTGCTTGTTTATGTACCACATAACTGTGGTGTTGTCTGTCCATATCAGTAGTTGTCCTGGCTGTAGAAGATCCCTGAAAGCCAAGAGGGCATTCTGTAAAGCTAACATCTCTTTTAAATTGATATATAGGTGCTTCTGATCCTCTGTCCAAAAACCTTGCAGGCCTTTCCCCTGCAAGTGGGCTCCCCATGCGTAATCCGAGGCGTCCGTAGTTAACACTTGGTTGGCTGGAGGCAGACTGAAGGCTTTCCCTTTGTTTTGAAGACATGCCATGGTCCACCAATGGAATTCCTTTTGTAGGCAGGGCAAGACAGCAATCTGTGTGTCTAGACTGTGGCAATGCTGGGACCATACACTTTTTAGGTACCATTGTATTTTTCTCATATGCAGTCTTGCATATGCTATGAGAAGGATGCAGGAGGCCATGTAACCCAAAGCCTGCAGGAATTTCCTTGCAGTTAGCAAAGACATTAACGCCAGGGTTTTGAAAGTTGAAGCCAGCTGAAGTTGTTTTTCGGATGTCAGGAATGCCATCTGGGTTGTTGTGTTTAGAAGAGCACCCAGAAAAGTTATCTGTTGTGTGGGTGTCAAATTTGACTTTTTTATGTTCACAGTGAATCCCAGGTACTTCAGTAGATTTTGAACAAACTCCAGGTGCTGGAGTAAGACATCCTTGCTGTCTGCTTGAATAAGGCAGTCGTCCAGATAAGGGTAAATTTGAATTCCCTTGAGTCTGCAGTAAGCTACTACTGGTGCCAGGCACTTGGTGAAGACCCTGGGCGCAGTAGACAAGCCAAAGGGCAGCGCAGAGAATTGGTAATGTTTCGAGCCGGCCTTGAACCTGAGGTATTTTCTGCACTCCTGTCTGATAGGGATGTGTAGGTAAGCCTCCTTTAAATCCAATGTCACTATCCATGCATTTTTGCTCAACATTGGCAGGAGCTGCTGCAAAGTAAGCATCTTGAACTTTGGTATCTCCAGGAAAGTATTTAAGACTGACAGATCCAGGATGGGTCTCCAGGAATTTTGTTTTCTGGGAACTAGAAAGAGCCTTGAGTAAAAGCCTTGCCCTGTCTCTGATTGTGGAACCAGTTCTATGGCCCTCATAGCCATGAGGGAACCCACCTGGTTTAATGCCTCTGCCCATTGGTGTTTTGGTAGGTCTGGCCATCCGTTTGGTCTTGGCAAGGTATGAAAGTGGAATTTGTAACCTCTTGAAACTACATCCAGAACCCACTTGTCTTGGGTTATGTAAGTCCAATTTTGGTGAAAAAGAGAGAGTTTTCCCTCCTAGAGGGGCTTCCAGGAGAGAGGTTCCTGGAGCCATGCAGGGGGTGTCATTGAGCCTGTTTTCTATAAGATTGAGGTCTGTCCTCTCCACCCCTGGGGGTGGAAGCACTCCACTGTCTAAGTCTGTAAGAGGTCTGTGCTTGGGGCCTCCCTCTGGAGGGCCTATATCTACCCCTCTGAGGCCTGTCCGAGCTGGAAAAGGACCAATTTTTAGTTGGCCAATTTCTGCTAAATCTTGGGGGCTGAACTTGTAAGAAATCCTTAACCGTTTGCATGGATTTTGCCTTATCCTCCATTTTCTTTATCACCTCTTCAGCCTTAGACCCAAACAAAACATTATGCTGAACAGAAGCATCCAGTAACTTTGCTTTCACTTGATCAGGCAAGTTTTGTTCCTTTAACCAAGCATGCCTTCTAATGACTGTGCCAGTGGCAGCCGCCCTGCATGAAGCCTCCAAGGCATCAAAACCACAGTTTTCCACGCTTCCCCACCTGCTCAGTAGCATGCATCAAATCGTGTAATTCCTTATTATCTGCACATGCAGAAATGGTACCTAGCTTTTGTTTCATAACAGACAGCAGAAACTGCTGATATTTTAGCATATGAAATTGACAATTTAAAGCCCTAATGGATAAAGTAGCAGAAGTGTACACTTTTTTGCCCCATCTCTCCAGAGCTCTGGAATCCTTATCTGGAGGAATAGGGTTTTTAGCAGAGGCGGCCTTAACACCCTTAGGACCCTGAGAAATGGTTTCTGGATCAGCAGCAGGATTTTTATAAAGGAACTGGTGGGAGTCAGGGACCCTGTAATATCGGTCAGGCTTTGCAGGGGCTGGAGGAAAGGAGTCAGGAGTTAAATTAGCCTCAGAAAAAACATCATCCACAATATCCAAAATAGGAGGAATGGCCAGGGGTCTGTGTTGGGGAAGAAGAAGGAAATCCCTAAGCCTTCTCTTAGATTCAGAGTACTCCTGTCCTTCCCAGTGAAAATGTTCCCTCATGTTATGTAAAGTTTCCCCAAAAGAAAAATCCTCAGGGGGAGAAGCTGAAGGAATGGATTCCTCAGCATCAGAATCCTCAAAGAGGGAAAGTATATTCCTGTTCAGAGGAAGACACTGAATAAATAGATGCCTGATCAGAGGATTCATAATCCACTTCTTGCCTTGGCCTTTTGTCTGGAGGGGGATGTGAACCCCTAATCATAGTTAGTAAGTCCTCTGCCATTTTAAGCATTTGTTTTTGAGATTTGGGTCCTGGATCAGAGGAGGCCTGGGCTTGAGTCTTTGATTTAGAAGGAGTCTTCGCCTTTGTCTTTGCCTTTATCTGAAGCTGTGTAGGCCTGAAAACCCCCTCGGAAGCCGGTATCTGCACAGCGGCTCCGGACCCATCTGAGGGAGCATTGTCTGAAGGTCCTGCACCTGGAGTACTCAAAGGCCTAGTTGGCTCCTCGTGGTAGTCCATTTCGGCAATCGGTTCTCTAATGGCCGACGACAGGGGCTGCAAAAGCGCCTCACTGACGACGACCAAACCTGTAGCTGGCTCTGCTTGTAAACAGTCGTCTGATTTGGACCTCGGAGGCCTGTCCTTATCCTTGCGTCGTTTGTGAACTCCGGTAGTCGGAAGCGTGTCTGACGACATATTGTAATTAAATCGCCTGCCAAAGTAGTGAAAAGCAAAATGGCATCTCCGCTTAATAGTACGTTGGTTAAATCTAGCACAAAACCGACAACTAGCTACGTCATGATCAGGGCCTAAACAAGGAATGAGGTATTTGCTTCCCACAAGAAATACAATTATTAACTTTTTCTGACATCGGACTGGAGCAAGAAAAAAGTTTCCCCAACAGGGTACTTAGCTTTGAGAAGAAGAAGAAAGTCTTCGGAATGAAGCACGAAAAATATCAGGAGTCAGCAGACCGGCACTTGCGAACTGCTTCCACCGCACAGCAAGAAAGACTGGAGAACATGGTGTCGGCTGGCAGCTTTGTACTCCTGGTGCTCTGACGTCAGGGAGCATGACTGAACAGCCAACGCCGGACCCAGACTCTGGGATTCTGGCTGACCGAGGGCTGCCTGCCGGCAGAAAGAACCCTACAGTGATGACTGCAACAGTAAAACACAATGAACATCCATGGGTCTCAACCATAGAAACGACCTTCTCAGGGGAAAGGAAAGTATGACTCTTGTCTAGGCTCCTTATGAGAAGAATATTCAGGAGAAGAATCCTAGACCCTTCATGTCTCTTATTTTCAATCTTTTTTTTTGGGGGGGGCATCAAACTGAGCTTTTTTTTTTTATTCCAGAAGAGACCTAGTTCTAAAGTCATTACAAATATTACATTGAGAAACCAAGTGTTTCACTTTCAGGTGCACCACACAAAGGCTGTGTGTGTCCCAAGGTTGGAGGGAGGGGTGCTGTAGCTACCTCTGGAACATTTTCTGAATCTTAAAGATTTATTCTTATCCTACTTGAGAAATGACAGCAAAACTCACAGTAATTAAACAGCTGAGAATGCTACAAGTATTAGCAATGTCTTCACCAAACACACTTTCTAAAACAGCACAACTATTAGCCAATAGTCAAATCCTGTCAAAAGCACTCAAATCCAAACTAGTAGGATATAACTTATAAGATACATTAGCAAACAGGAAACTAGCCAGCACTCAAAATGGTGGTGGGAAAAAGCTACTAACAGCTTAATTAGAAAAACAATGCCACTACTATGGACAGACATTAAATGCATCCTAAAGATGCTGATAATTTAGCAATTTTCAAGAAAGTTCACCAACCATTAAAATAAAGTACTAAACACACTTGCTTTGAGTGCCTGAGGGGCATGTGAGGAAGCATCCTGTCCAAGCAGCAAATAAGATATGAAGAAAAGGAGAGGTGAGGGGGTATTATGGGAATGACGTGTGCAGTTTTAGAGCCTGGGAGAGCCTTAAATTTGTCAAATGACTATTTCCGGTGGCTGTTAGTCCTACATTAGAAGTGAAGCAGACTATATAGTGCAATATTGCAAGTTCTAGGGTATCTGCTTTAAGAGCTAAGTCTATTTTGACTTCTGCGCAGTCTCTGCTTCGCCTCTTGTGTGGTTACCGGTTCATTTTTTGTGTCCTCTGTTTTGAGCTAAGACATATAGGTTTGCCAGCCAACTTTCAATTTTCAGTGTTTTACAGCATAGACTTCAAAGGCACAAAACAAATACAAATACTTGAATATCTGATGTGAAGAAGTCACTAGCCAATAAAATCAATTTAAAAAGATTCATCACAGGGGATGTTTATGAGAAACATGCATTTCCCATTTATGAAGTGCTTATTTTTACATTGTTCGTTCTTTACAGAGTAGACTTGCAGTGTGAACACTCTTGCAGCAAAGTACTCTAGTTACTTCTATTAGTTTTTCCAAGATCTCAGTGTACTACTGAATACAGAGTACAGTATCACAAAACATGATTATGAACGCAAGAAAGGACTGAAATAGAGAGACAGATGGACACTGAAGAAAAATATTAAAGTAATGAAAACATCCTTAACATAAAGGATTAACGCTATGAGCTACTAATGAGTTTCCTGTAGTCCAGGGTTTGACTCCTTCAACTTCAGCTTGTCTACTGTGTCATACTTAGTAAGTCATTTAACTAGACAGTGTCCCTAGGTCACCCAAGAAAAGGGACCCTCATGTCCAGCGTTAACTGGTTAAATTGGAAAAAAAAACTTGTATTACACTATATTTCTTTACTAATGACAGCCCTGTATAGTTATTATGAGATCAGATTCTGCCTCACTTGGGTTTCAGGCTCCTGGCAAAGGCTCTTGCCTCCCCCATAGTGCCTTTTTTAGGCAATGCCGTGAGGTCAAAACTACCAACATGAAAATTTCATCAAAACGTAAATTAAAGGTCATGCTGCTAAATGCTAGGAGTTTAAACACGAAGAAGCTTACATTTGTGCAGTCACAGAAATCTGGCTCAAAGCTGCGAACACCCCAGCCATGCCAGGTTACTCATTCTATCATTCATTCAGACCCCAAACAGTGGGCAGCAAAATAAAAGGAGGTGGAGTTGCAAAATATATATATATATATATATATATATATATATATATATATATATATATATATATAAAAGACATACACACCTCTAGTCTGGTCAAACAGTATGATGCGCAGGAAATACTCCAGGTGCACTTAATTGACAAGACCCCGATTCAAATCATAGCTAGCTACAGGCCTACAACTCTGACGTGAGATGCCCAATGTACCTATCTGGACCTCTTTGAATCTATTAAGATTCAAACCTTTACCCTGCTCCTGGGTGACTGTAATTATCCAACCATAGATTGGAAGAAATACTCATGCCAAAACACAAATGCCCAGAGATTCCTTGATTTTGTCAATGCAAATGCCTTGGACCAGTTGGTTGACACCCCCACAAGAGGTGAAAATATCTTGAACTTTGTATTAACCAACAAGAGTAACCACTGCAGCATCCCTACAGTGTCATCATCCCTGGTAAGATCCAATCACAAAGCAGTCACTTTTGAAGTCACCATCTCCCCTGACACCCCCCCCCCCCCACTAGGGTCAAACAAAAAACTTCTCCAAAGCTGATTACACCTTCCCTCTGGAGGTTGTAAACAGCTTCACAGCCCCCTCCAGCTACAAAGAAACTGGCACATATGTCCAAACCTACACCAAAGTACTATATGAGCAATTATATAGCTGCATGGAATCAGAAATATGAGCTAGGATGAAATCCTCCTCCTCAAGGAAGAGTAAACCTGTCTGGTGGACATGTACAATAAATAAACTCTACAATAAAAGGAAAAAAATTGCTGTCCAGGACCAAGAAGGTGCTGATGCCTAATTGGAAGCAATCTCTCCTTAGCCTGAACAAGGAAATAAGAGCACTACTGAAATCCTCCAAACCAAACTGAGTCCAAACTGGCCACATCTACTAAAGACAATCATAAGGCCTTCTTCACATATATCAGCAGTCTCAAGGGAAGCACCCAGATCTGCTCAGAACTGGTAGTCAAGGACACCACATACATAAACACTGTAGATATAGCCAACCTGCTGGCAGACAGGTTCAGTGAAAACTTCACTCCTCTGTCCCCCCATCAGTAAAACAGGACATCCCCAGTACCTGCCCCCCTCCCCTTATATCTAGGGAGCAAATCATCACTGCCCTCTCAAAGGCAAAAAATACAACCTCCATGGGATCCGATAACATCCCAGGCTGCATCCTACATGAACTCAAGGAGGAACTTGCAGCACCATTAGGCACCCTTTTCAACCAAAGCCTGGGTACCGGCTTCATCCCAGGCGAGTGGAGGACAGCTACTGTCATCTCTTTGCACAAAGGTGGAGTGTCCACTGATCCCGGAAATTACAGACCCATCAGCCTAACTAGCCTGACCTGCACGGCCATGGAGCAGATTATCATGGACCTCATTAACAAGGACATTGGCAACCTCCCAGATACTTGATCCTACACAGTTTAGTTTTGTCAAGGGGAGGTCATGCCTGTTAAATTTGGTCGACTTCTTTGAGACTGTCACCAAGGCCATAGATGAGGGGAAGCTGCTGCAAAATGCCTACCTTGACCTGACCAAAGCCTTCGATACTATTCCCCACTCAGGTATAATAGATAAACTCTCTCAACTAGGCATCAATCCATATGTTACCAGATGGGTAGGAAACTGGCTCACTGATAGAAACCACCTAGTCAAAATAGGGGAAGCCACTTCAAGTAGCAGACCCGTAACAAGCAGTGTACCCCAGGGATCTGTCTTGGGGCCTCTATTGTTTGGGATATACTTCTCGGTGGTGCAGGCCAAATCTAGTGGGCTATGGCTGACCACGTTTGCAGATGACTGCAAGCTGGGTGCTGTCATCAATTCCCCTAGTGATGTGGACATCCTTCAAGAAGGTTTCACCAGAACAAATGACTGGTGCCAGAAGCATGGCCTCAAACCGAATGCCAAAAAATGCATCATCATCCCTTTTGGGGAGAGTGACGTCCTCACAAATTATCACATTGATAGTAAGGTACTAAGCACCCAATCAGTCGTGAGTGACTTGGGCACCCAAGTTGATAGCAAACTGACTTTTGAGCACCATATTGCCTCCGTTGTATGGAATGTTTTCTACCTGGCCCACCTCATTAGTAAGGGTATCTCATCCAGGGACAAGGTGGTCATAACATCCCTGTATTCTTCCCTTATAAGACCCATTATTGAATACAATGCCCCTTTCAACATATACCTCACAAAGCACATGCAGCAGCTGGAGAGACTACAGAGGCTCCTCACCCGGAGAATCCAGGGCCTCAAACATCTACCTACACAGATAGGCTAAAAGCCCTGTCCATCTACTCAGTCTCCTACAGATTCCTCAGAGGTGACCTCTGTCTGGCATACAAAGGAATCTTAGACCCCGCCTTGATGGGAATGCTGCATATCTGCAAGTGAAGCTCCACTCAAGTAACCCGCACGCACAACCTCAACCTGGTCTGTGACATCAATAGGACTTGTTGGCGGAACAGATGTGTCCCAGAGACTCCCCCTTTTGTAGAAAAGACTCCCTCTCCACTTAAAGCAGAGTACCTCATTAAACCTTTTTAAGCGCAACTTGGATAACTGGATGGGGACCACAAAATACACCCCTGGGATTCCACCTGTGTCCCTGCTGGACTTGTTGGAACACGGGCTAAATTCTTGGCTAGGCTTGTAAGGGCCTCAGGGCCAATAGCCTAGTAACTTCCTATGATTCTATGATCCTAGAATTCATTTGTTCAAGAAAACTGGGCTAAAATTGTATTAATTTCCATTTGTTAACCAGTTAAATGAGCTGGTTAAGTAACGCTTTTCAGTCCCAATCTGGATTTGTTTTAATGATTGGAAAGCATATGCAAAACAATCTTACAGCACTTCTGGAATTCTAGATATGTAAGACAACACAATACAACTGGTAGAAAAAAGTTACTGTAAGTACATAACATATATACATTACACTTAGCTTTGCTTATGAATGTTTATACATTAGTGTACTGACTGTAATCAACACGCGAGACCTTTCTGAAACTACTAACTGGAAAACAAGTATATTCCGCTTACATAAGCAGATGTTCTTTTAAGCTGGTGTTAAACTGTTTCACCTCTTGATGTGTTATGACTTCTGTAGGAAGAAGATTCCAAACTAGCAAGTCCTAGCCTAGACAGGGCACTTTCCCCAGCAACTGATTTAAAGGGAGGTCTGACTAGCATTAGGTTATTAGTTTGACTGTTTCTCAGAGAGTAGCTCTGTTCTCTGGTTGAGGGAATATATCTAAGAGGACAATAGATGTGTTTAAGCATTTTTAATAGTGTAACAAATAGAAAGGATGCCCTTGAAGGTAATGGCAGACAATTAAATCCCTTCAGTACGTCACATTGGTGTTTATGATGGACTGCTAATAAGGCAAATCGTTTTTCTACTGTTTGGATTTTCTTTTGGTGTTGTATGCTGAATGCAGATACAACAGTAAGAGACCATATTCTAATTTTAGCATCAATACATTTTTTACTACAGAGGTTCTAGCCGAAGGAGATAAGAGATATGACACTGTACAGTACAATTTTAGTTGGCAAGAGTTCACATTTGCTGGATATTGCATTGCGGTTTAACTTTTCAAAACACAATTGAGATGCGACTCCTTTTTTCTATACGTACCTCTCAAATGTCCCTGATTTTGTCTCACATTTTTTCCTTGTCCATTGTTCAGTTTTTGACTTTCTGGAAAATCACTAAGGATTACAGTCAATTAGTAATGACAGGCATTAGTGTTTCATACTTCATATTGTTTAGAAAATTCATGTTGATGCAAAACCACTTGCTTTATTAAGCCTTTAAGTGAATTACAGCAATATTAGAAATTGTCTCTGATTTTGGGCCTCTGCTTTGTATAGAATTGTTGAGTGACGCACATAGATTTAAGGTTTCAGCAGATTGCCATACCCGTAACATAATTTATCTTGCAACTTCTTTGCATGTAATAGTTAAGGTTTCAGCAGATTGCCGTACCCGTAACATAATTTATCTTGCAACTTCTTTGCATGTAATAGTTTTTATGTTAGGAAAGCAGTCATACTCTGTATGAAGGAATAAGGAACATCTTTACAACATTCAGGTGGGTGATATTAGGAGTGCCATAGCTAAACATACTCTAGAAACAGGTGCTACTCCCACTTTTCTTTTTAGGGCAATAGAAGTGGTTCATGAAAATGAACGTGGAGGTGATTTAAGGAACTTTACAGAGTTTAGGGAATTGCAGTGGATTATTAATTTACATGCTGATAAGTTACCTGGTATTAACGGGATCTATCCATTCCCTGGGGCTGCTGTCTGGGGGAATCTGCTTCCCCTTGGTCTGGGCTGAGCTGGTCTAGAGGGGGCCGGAAAGGACCAGTGCTTGGAGGGGCAATGCCTACTGAACCTCGGAGGCTGGACCTGTAAAAGTCTTTTAACTGTCTGCATAGATTTAGCTTTTTCTTCCATCTTTTTTTTAAGACCTCTTCTGCCTTGGTGCCAAACAAATTATCTTTGTTCAATGGTGCGTCCAATAATTTAGATTTGACATTGTCTGACAAGGTCTGTTCTTTAAGCCAAGCATGCCTTCTAAGGACTGAACCAGTGACTGCTGCCCTGCAAGATGCTTCTAGGGCATCAAAGCCACATTGCAAGGTGTGCTTAGTAACTTGGCTTGCAGAATGAATAAACTCTTGTAATTCTTTATTTTCTGCACAAGCAGGGAAAGAAGATTTTTTTTTGTTTGAGGAGTTCCATGGTATGCTGCTGGTATTTCAGCATGTGAAACTGACACTTTAGTGCTCTAATAGCAAGAGTAGCAGAGGTGTATACTTTTTTACCCCATCTGTCTAAAGCTCAGGAATCCCTGTCTTGAGGGGTGGGATTCTTAGCTGAGGTTGCTTTAATTCCTTTAGGCCCTTGAGAGATGACCTCTGGGACAGCAGTAGGATTTTTGAAAAGGAATTTGTGAGAGTCAGGGACTCGGTATTACCTGTCAGGTTTCTTGGGAGCAGGAGGAAGGGTGTTAGGAGTCAAACTGGATTCCATAAAAACATCGTCAACATCATCCAGGACAGGAGGAATGGCCAAAGGTCTGTGCTGTGGTAAATCTAAGAATTCCGTGAGTCTCTTTTTAGACTGAGGATAGTCCTGACATACCATTGGAAATGCTCCCTTAAAGTATAAAGGGTTTCACCAAATGAAAAATCCTCGGGTGGAGAGGCAGGAATGGATTCCTCAGCATCAGAATCCTCATAAGCAGAGAGGGGTTGCATCTCTTCATATTCAGAAGCATCAGTCATCGGACTCCTGTTCAGATAAAACTACTGGGGACAAGTCTCTTTTCCTTTTGGAAGGGGTAGCCTGGTTCCCCTAATAAGCATAATAAGGTCTTCCGCCATTTTAAGCATTTGAGATTGAGGCAAGGAAGCAGGTGCCTGAGCTAGGGTCGTCGTCTTTTTTTGGGTGTAGTTCGTACCCTGGGCTTTAGAAACTTGGTAGTTTTAGAAAGAACTGAAGACGTGAAAGAAGCCGTCAGTTTGCGTCGAGTATCGGTATTGCGAAGTACTTCCTCAGAAGCTGATGCCTGCTCAGCAGCTCCAGACCCATGCAAGATAGAGACATCTGCAGGATCCTTAGTCGAAGAAGAGTCTCGTGGCATACCGGACTCCGAAAGGATCTCGGTAGCAGCCTGCAAATCCACAGAAGTGGGCATCAGGGGCTGCGAAAGCACCTCACTGAGGATCGGAGAACTTACGACTAGCTTAACAGAAGCGTTGGCAGTTTTGGACCTGTGCAGTCTGTCTCTGTCTTTATCCTTACATTTTTTCGGCAGATCGGTAGTCGGATGGCTTACCAAAGCCATATCGGAATTCGAGAACAGAGAGCGAAAATATCTAGCTACAATAAGGGCCCAACGACATATAGTTCTGGCACTGAACAAAGCACAAAAGCGACAGCGAGAGACGTCGTGGTCTGGGCCTAAACAGGTGACGCAGTAAGAATGGAAGTCTCAGTGTGGTATTTGCTTTCCATAGGCGAGACAATTGCTAACTTTTTCTGACATCGGTTAGAGCAAGAAAAAGGGATCCCCAATTGGGTACTTAGACTTAGAAGACTTCAACTTCAATTCGGAAATGAAAACTCAGGTAGCAGCCGACCGGCACTTGTGCGAACTGCTTCTGCTTCGGGTTCCTCGGCAAGAAAGACTGATGTAATGGCGTCAGCTGACTGTTTTTATACCACTGACGACCTGACATCTGTCCTGGAGCGACAGCAACTGACGCAGAAATACTAAGCCTCTGGTATTCGGGCAGACTGAGGGCTGCTATTGGCAGGATAACCCAAACGTGATTACTGCAACAGTGAAACACAAAGAACATTGTAATGGTCCTGGAGTATGCTCTCCTACTTTTTGGCAAAAAAAGGCTAGACAACATCCTGTCACTTAGGAAGGAACATGAGGGAGAAGGACCAGGCTTTGGGGGAGAGGAAAGACTGAGTTATGGCTCTTCTCTCTCTATGAATCTCAAGCACGATGCCCCCAGGGCTGCTTCTGCTCGTCATTATCACCTAAACATATCCCTCTTCCTCTTGCCCAACTTATTCTGTAGTTTGAGTAGAGAGGTCATGACTTTGCTGTGTAGTTTCTGCTGAAATTAATGTGTAGTTTCTGCTGAAATTAAGTGCCTGAGGGAAAAAAAAACACTTGACTGACTGCACAGTCTTACCTTTTTTGTCCAGTCTTTTGAAGATACCTTTAGCAAGGATATGAAGAGAAGACTATTAGAGGTACATTAAGGGAGTTCACCTTCACATGGTCTACCAGGGACTGTTTCTTCAAACAGACATTTCTCCTAATTATCGACTGCATTGCTGCAGCCCTGCAAGAAGCATCCACTGTGTCAAAGCCAAATGTCTTGAGCTGCCTGGAAACCTGGGCTAAAAGGTCACAAAGGACATTTGTGTAAGTAAATGTACCATAACAGTAGATGTTCAAATAGATCATTGGTGCAATAACCTATATGGAAAGTATTCTGCCAAAGATCAGATGCCCATCCAGTATCCAAAGCTTTTGGGTGCCTTCCAAATGTCTGTATGTCCAAAGAGGCACTTGGGTTTGCCATTATAAAGGCTAACATATGGGTGCCAAAATGAGAGCTTTCTTCCCTTACTGGAAAAGGAGGCTCAAGCCCAAATGTACATAGTTTATATACTAGGAGAAAGGGGAAAAATGGTGGGATAAGAGGATCACTATCATAGCAGAAAGACAAAGTAAAGGAAAAATGCACTAATAAATTCACAAGGAAAACCCAAGAAAAGGTGTGGGGGGTGCAGGAGGTAGGGTCTTTGTGCAATAGTGATCTATTCTAGCATGTACTGTTATGGCAACTTTATTTACAAGTTCATCTTCAGATCACTGTTGCAGTAATTGCAGTAGCATAAGCTCTACGGGGCAATTATCAAAGCTTGGAGAATCAGGAATAAGTGCCAGAATCAGGAATAAGTGCCAGAATCCTGGAGTCCATGGAGAATATTCCTTCCAAAACCTACTCTTGCTCTTGAGAAGGCATTGATTTTATAATATTTAGTAATGGTGAGTACAGATGACCAAGTTACTGCCTCTAGAATCCTTGGAGTCCAACCCCTTCTAAAAAGCTGTACAAGCAGCCATAGACCTGGGAGAATGATCTTTGACTATGAAAAGCAGGGTGTTTTCGTGGTGAGAATAACAAAATTGCATTCATGGAATAACCATTTGGAAATAATTTGCTCTGACATCAGTTGTTCCTTTTACTTACCTTGATAGGCAATGAACAGTTGATTAAAAGTTCTAAAATAAATTGCCCTCTAAATACAGTATCACAGTTGTCTGTGGATGTCCAGAGATAGCAGAATTCTCCCCTCCAATATTTTTAGTTTAGGAAAGTACATAGGAGATGAACAGATTGACTTAAGGTGAATTCTGATACCATCTTTGACATGAAATAAGGGTTGGTTCTTATAGATGCCGTATCTTTAAGAAAGATGAGATGAGGATGAATTACTACAAAATTTTACAACTCAGGACACTCTCCTAGACGACGTCAGAGCAGTAAGCGTCACTGTGTTCCATGTGAGAAAGTTGAAATCAGTCTGATGAGCTGGTGTGAAAGGAAAAATTGGAAGTTTTTCTAGTACAAAGTCAAGATCCCAAACAGGAGCCACCTGTTTTCTGTGTTCCATGTGACATACCCCTTTCAAAAATAGTTTTACTCAACAGAAGGATGAAAGGGGAGGATCTAATGGCAGACAGGCAGAAATGGCTGAGAGAGGTTTTTTTAATAGACAAGTAAAGAAGGACATATTTTAGCAATTCACAATGGCAATTGAAGAACCAAATGAGCTTCCGTCTTTAAAAGGTCTTGGTGCCTTTTATGGCACTAACCAGAAAATCATTTCTATCTGGCCAAATAAAATTTTCTACAAGCAGATTTCTTCTCCTTTAATACTCATTGACCTCCTCAGAAAAAATAAATGCCCAAGAGGAATCAAAATCCATCATCCAGGCTGCAGGATGGGAGGAATCACAGATCCCAATAAGTTTGTGGTAACTCCCATGGCATGGAGGAATCACATATACCAATAAGTTTGTAGCAACTCCCATGGCATGGAGGAATCACAGATACCAATTAGTTTGTAGCAACTCCCATGGCATGGAGGAATCACAGATACCAATAAGTTTGTAGCAACTCCCATGGCAAACCTGAAGTGAAAGGAAAACAACTGTTGTCTGGGCCAAAAAGGAGTTACCAAGATTAATATGGAAGAATCTTCTTTAAAAGAACTCTAGTTATCAAAAATGGGGGAGTCATATAGCTACACTGTCATCCACAAGAAAGAGAAAGTATCTGTCTTCCAAGCCTTTCTCAAGGAGTAATGGAGCAGAATTTTTTCAACTGTTTTTAATGGAGACAAATTGACCTGCTCGGGGAGTTACCTACAGATGGATTATCTCCTGAATGTCCCTTGTATGCAATAACCATTTCTGGAGGTCTATCCTGCTCTTGCTCAGAGTGCCTGCCACAGTATTCTGCTCTGAGGGAATGTAAGTAGTCTAAAGAGATATAGTTTGTGCTGAATTGCTAGTTCCTATGTTACAACAGCTAGTCTGCATGGGGATATGGACGGGTTCCCCTTGTTTATGTACCAAAAGACAGTGGTATTCATAGGTTGGTACTAGGCTATCTGCCCAAAGGCATTTATAAGCCTAGCCAGAATGTGTTGGCTTTCACTGCCCCCTTAGATTAGTTCCCTGTGCCTCTATCCAGCAGAGCCACTGAAGTGAACCCACGAGGTAAACTTTCTGTTTCCCATCCACTCGTCAAGTTTTTTTTATGAAGAGTGTTAGTGAGGAGCTCTGCCTAATGTAGACTGAGACCTTGTTCCAAAGCATGGGGTGTCTCTGGGACAGGAATCTATCCCTCCAGCACGTCCTATTTATTGTTGTGGTGAGGTTTAGATCCCTAGAGTGTGTGGCTTGAGGGGATAAGGTTTTCTTTAGGTGGAGCGTGTCCATCAAATCTGGGTTGGACATGGCCTTGTATGTCAGGCAGAGATCACCTCTGAGTAGGCGTCATGCAACTGAGTACAACTGGAGTTTCTTCAGTCGAGCTGCATAGGGCATCTGTTTGAGGCCAGTGATCCTCTTGGTGAGGTACTTCTGTGGTCTTTATAGCTGTTGCAGGTGTCTTGTAAGGTACATCCCAAATGGGGCATTGTACTCTATGATGAGTCTGAGTGATGAGTAGAGGGGCACAATGACCTCTTTTGATCTGGATGCAAACACTTTTGTGATTAGGTGGGCCACGGAGAAGGATTTTCTAATCACTTTGGCAATGTGATTATCAAAGGTGAGATTACTATCTACTTAGGTCCCCAGATCCCTTATTACATCTTCCGTATTTAGGGGACTACCACCTATGTGGTAGTTTATGGGTACTTTGTTTTTTCCAAAGGGCATGACTATGCACTTTTTGGCATTTAGCTTGAGGCCATGATTTTGACACCAGGTATCCGTCTCAGTGAGACCCTTTTGGAGAATGTCTGTGTCAGCCGGAGAGTCAGTTATAGCCCCTAGTTTGCAGTCATCTGCGAACTTGGTCAGCCATAGTCCTCCTGTGCTTGCCTGTACCTCTGAGAAATATATGCCGAACAGGAGGGGTACTAGGATTGAGCCCTGGGGAACGCCACTTGTAACAAGTTTAGAGTCGGGACCTAGCTCCCGCAACTCTCACCATCTGGGTTCTGCCCGTGAGCTAGTTGGCAATCCATCTTGTGATGTAGGGATTTATGTTCAGGCTGTTGAGCTTGTCTATAATACCAGAATGGGGAATGGTGTCTAAGGCCTCAGCAAGGTCTAGGTAGGCTGTGTGTACCACCTTTCCCTCGTCTATAGCCTTGGTAACTGTCTCAAAGAAGTCCACCAGGTTTAGGAGGCATGATCTGCCCTTAACAAAGGCAAACTGGGTAGGGTCCAATGTTTGGAGGTTCCCCAATGTCTCTGTTAATGAGTTCCATGATGATGCGCTCCATAGCCTTGCAGACCAAGCTAGTCAGGCTTATAGGGCGATAGTTCCTGGGGTCTGTTGTGGCTCCACCTTTGTGGAATGGAATAACTGTTGCTGTGCGCCACTCTATGGGTATGTAGCCTATGGAGAAGCTGAGTTTGAACAGTGTGTTTAGGTGAGGGATTAGTTCGTCTTTGTGCTTGTGTAGGATGCAGCCTGGGACACCGTCCAGTCCCATTGATGCTGTGTTTCTGGCTTTGGAGAGGGCTGTTTTAACCTGAGTGTCTGTGATTTCAGGGACTGTACATTCTTCTGGTATGGTTATGGGCCCTTTTGGGGGTGAGAGGGGGGTGAAGGTTGCACTGAACCTGTCTGCCAGGATGTTGGTGATATCGGTCGGTTCAGTGTATTTTGTGCCATTCTGCACTAACTCTGAGCAGATCTGAGCATTGCTACTTAGATTCTTGACATAGCTAAAGAATGCCTTGTGGCAATCTTTGGAGTCCTTGGCAATTTTTCTTTTAAAGCTCGCCTTGGATGATTTTATGAGGGATCGTAGATTCTTGCTGATACTGATCAGGGATGTCTTCCCTTCTTGGGATTTTACTCTTTTCTGTACTAGTTTCCTCCTTCTATTGTGTAGCTTGTTTATGGCAGGAGTCCACCAGACTGGTTTCCTTTTCTTGGAGGAGTGAGCCTTGGTTTTGCTTGGGATGGCACGATCCATGCATTCTTGTAGCTGCCCATAGAATGCATTTGTAAAGGATTTTGCAGCTTGGACAGTGTTATCCTTCAGCATGGGGATTTTGAAACTTTCCACCTCGGTCTTAAGTAACGTAAAGTTTGCTTTTGAAAAGATTTTCACTGTGGTTTTCTTGTCCGGGGGTGGGGGTGGGGGGCGGAATGTGGATATCCAAAGTGATTTGTTTATGGTCAGATCTAACCAGTGAGGGGTTGACCTCTGGTGTGTAACACCAGTCGCCCATGTTGGTGATGGCCAGGTACAATATGTTGTCACCGCTGGTGGGAGTGTTGACCAGTTGAACCAGGGCATTTGAGTTTATAAATTCTAGGAAAAGTTGGGCAAGGGAGTTAGTATAATAGCAAAGAAAGTGGAGGAACCAAAGGTGTCCAAAAATATCTTTGCTACCTTTTTGTCATTTTATTTGTATTAAAGTGCTTTTATCTCCAGCCAAAGTGTCTTTTTTCTATTTGCACAAGGGAGTTAATACTTGAGTAGTTCTCCCAGTTAGTGTTTGGGTAACTGAAATCACCCAATATTAGGGTGTTTGGTAGGACCTTTATGCTTCCCAGTGTTTCCAGAAATGCAGAATGGGAGTCCTGGGACATGGTGGGTGATCTGTAGCAAGCTACAATTTGAATTGCTGTTTTGCCCATTGTTAGTTTCACATGGATGATCTCTGAAGCATCGTGCTGTGCCACTAACCTGGAGGTGTGGGTATCCTTGATGAATATGGATATGTCCCCACCTCTTGTATTTCGATTTGGGTTCTGTGGCCGAAATGTATGGTATGAGTTGTAGCCTGGTAGTGCTGGGGTGCTCTCTGCAGCCTTAAACCAGGTTTCTGTTACTGCACATATATCGATTTTCTCCATACTGAGGAGTACCTCCAGTGTGTGCATTTTGAGGTTTAGACTTCTGGCATTGAGTAGCATTACCCTCAGTGCTGCCTGTTATTTACAAAAAGAGGTCCTGGAGTCCACAAAGCATTACCAATGCCAACATCTCTTTGATGCTTATGTACTTCCTCCTCCTGAAATGATGGTCCTGAAGACCTTGTACCTTGAATCCCTTGGACAGAGCCCCAAGGCAAAGTCAAATACATCCACACTTACAGACTAGGAAGGGGCGGAGTGAATTAGAAGAATCAAATTCTGAGTCAATTGTCTGTCTGCTAGAGAGGTTTGTTTCTGACAAAGTTCAATACAGAGGGTGCTGGTGTTGGATCCAGACTGATTTGGGAAACCACTGAATCTTTCTTATGGATAATCTGGCTAGAGAGATCATGAGAACTGTAGAAGTCATGTATCTGAAACTCCTGAGAAATTTCCTGCTGTAGTTAGAGGCTGAAAAGAAAACTGAAGTTAGTTAACTTTTTCCCCGATGAAGGAATGACATAATTTATGAAGTGGCTAACAGGCATCCTAGAAATGTTATTCTGAGAGAAGGAACGAGGGATGACTTTTCCAGACTGAACTAAAAATCTAGGTTTAGAAACAGATTTCTTACAATAGAAAGATTCTTGACAATTTTAAACACGGCCTGGAAAAATAAGCTGGTTGTCCAAGAAGTGAATGATGTGCATAGCTTGTAATCTACAAAAAGCAGTCATTTATGAATAACATTGGTTATGTGAACAAACCAAAGGGTACATAAGAGAACTGAAAATGTGAACCAGAAACAAATCATAAAAAGCACGTGAAACCTCTGTGAATTGGTATATGGTGATATGCACCTTTTAGAACCAAAGTTAACAAGAAACTCAGAAGAAATCAGGGAAAAGAGACTGCAGGGTTAAGCATTTTGAACTTTGAAATCCTGATGTGGAAATTTAAGAAATACAGATACAAAAGGGGCTTCAGGTTACCACTGTGTTGGGTACCTGAAATATTCCTAAGGACAATCATTTTCAGTTTTGATCCTCTGGTACAAGTTCTATTAGTACCTGAGATAGCATATAAATGATGGGAGGAAAAAGGTCTTTGATTATAAGGATGAGAGCGAATTCCTAGGTATGGCAGTTGGTGCAGAGGGTTAAGGATGTGAACTATAGTTCCTATAGTATAGGCTTTAATTCCTTCAGACGTCATTTACCTAATCTGTGACATTTCAGTATTAATTTTAGGTGTATGTTACATTGACGGTAATAGTCAAGAAATATTCTGTACTATTATACAATATAGTGTATCACCTGCATAGCCTGTATACAATATTACATTTTACTACGCAGTCTTGTTTTTTAACATCTTTACTAAATTATCACTTAAGACAGAAACAAGCTATATTCACAGTTAAACACTATACATCACATATATTTTTTATACAATCATCATCAATCTAACCTAAATTTATCAATTCCTGCCTTCCCTTCAAACTCACTCCCCTCTCTAAAATATTATTCTGCATGTATTGCTTCAACACATTTCATTTTCCTCTATGTAATTTGCTCTTAGCCTTTTTCTAAAGATCCTATATCCCAGTTATTTTATCTCTGTTTCTAGTTTTTTTTTTTTTTTTTTTTTTTTGGCATCCACCAGAATTAAACTTGACAAAGCCTTACTATGTGTCTAGGCAATTCAGATCCTGTATCTCAGCTCAAAAACTAATTTCCTTAGCTACATCCAATTGCTCACCCAATATTTCAGACAGAGTACACTGTATGGAGTTTTTAAAGTCTACCAACTCATTACAGTCCCAAAACATTATGCTCACATTTACCTCCTTCTTCCACATTACACTTCCAACATTTGCTATCTGTGAAAAATTATTTGTGGAGTCTGCTTGGTGTATAAAAAAGTACCTATGCAAACACTCCCAACAAAACTTCAAAATCTTGTAGATCTTGTTGCATATTTGTGAATCATACACGTCCTCCCATTGTTTCCTTGTGAATTGCTTATCCAATCTCTCTTCCCAATCTTTTCTAACCTCCTCTGATGGCTTCCTATAGTTATCACGCAATGTTTTATATGCCCTACTAATTATCCCTTTTTTAACAGCAGCTTCTGTTCTATATTCAACTAAATACTCCATCAGAGTAGGTCTTTCACTTAGGATTTTCTTATCCCTTTTTCTATGCCTATACTCTGATATCAAATCCCTGACAGGGAAGGCAGTCTCTACCTTGCAGTCCAAATGTCTCTTTGGCATCTTTCCATTCTATTACCCTTTCTTCTCTAGTTATTTGCTGATACCTTGGTTCCTTTGCTAATTTTCTCGAGTAAATTCCAGCCCCCTCTTGCCTATGCTCTGTACCCCCTTAACTGCAGTCATCCCTACTGACAGAATCTCCTTTCTCCATTCTCATGGTGTCTTAGATCTTACAATACTTTCTGCTGCTTTATGAATATAATATCCTGTATGACTGTTATTCTCTTTAAAGATCTGCATCAAAAATTCCAATTCTCTCATTTCTTGAATTTCCCGATTCATCACCTCCCTTTCCACTCTAAATTACAGCTTTTTGCTTGTGTTATGTATACAGTCTTAACTGTGTAGCTCTAAAATATCCATTCAAATTAGGTAATCCTAAACCACCTTGTTCTATTAGAAGGATCAATGTATCCCACTTGACCCTTGACCCCTTTTCCTTCCCAGATAAAATCCTTCAACTCTTCATTAATTACTGTCCACAACTTCATATTATGCCTGACCTGTATATAAAACTAAATGGACTAAAAACATTTTTACTGCATGTACCTGGCCATCCATAACTTCTCTGGTTGATAAAAATATTCAAAATTTTATACAAAACTAAAGGGTGTAGAAACATTTTCAGTGTTTGTAGCTTGATGTCCATATGCATACACAAGGTCTTCCAGTTTCTCAGTTTTTCTATTAGCTTTTGATTAGTCTTTTCCAACATATCCTTAGCCGCCATAACAGAATCCCTTTTCCCCACACTCATAAATACTTCATTTTAACACGTCCCACTCTGTTTCTCTCTTGATAAAGTACAGTTGTGTACACTTACCATAAATGTAGATGTTCGAGTGTATTCACTGTTGCAGTCATCATATTTGGTTATCCCTGCCAGGGTAGCCCTTGGCCAGCCCAAATACCAAAGACTTAGTATTCCTGCGTCGGTTGCTGTTGCTTGAGGACTGACGTCAGTAGTATAAAGTAAGGCAGCAGACATCATTACATCAGTTTTTCTTGCCCTAACCTGTCAGGAGCCCTCAAGTAGGATGCCAGGCTCTGGTGGCAGAACCCCACCAGTAGAAATTAAACACCAGTATGTCCCTTGTAAGGAAAGGAAAACAATAAGGAATAATATAGCAATAACCCACTTCTGGGTGTGGGTAATGCTGGATTTACCCATGGTTGGTGTGGTTTGGTCACGAGGGCGAAGCCCGAGTGGCCAAACAAAGCCAACCATGGGTAAATCCAGCATTACCCACACCCAGAAGTGGGTTATTGCTATTATACAATGACATTATTTAAGAAAACAAATATTTACTTTTCTTAAATAATGGCATTGTATAATGCCTCCTTGCTGCCCTTCCGCAGCTGTCTGGGTATTCTGCGGCAGTTCTGATGTACTGCGCATGCATATATTTACACAGTACATCAGAGCTGTGGGCAAAAGCAATGGAGAAAGCAAGATCTCCGTTGCTTTTTACAGCTTGTCTCGCTATGTTAAACGAATCTCCGTTGCTTTTTTTAAAGCTGTCTCGCTAGGTTAAACCCATTTAACATAGCAAGACAGTTTTGAAAAAAGCAACGGAGAAAGCAAGATCTCCGTTGCTTTTTACAGCTTGTCTCGCTATGTTAAATGAATCTCTGTTGCTTTTTTTAAAGCTGTCTTGCTAGGTTAAACCCATTTAACATAGCAAGACAGTTTTGAAGAAAGCAAAATCTCCATTGCTTTTTAAATTGTCTTGCTATGTTAGATGGGTGTAACATAGCGAGACAACTTTAAAAAAAGCAACGGAGATGCTCCGTTGCTTTTTTTAAAAGCTGTCTAGCTATGTTATGGTGAGACAGGTTGTAGCAAGCAACGGAGATCTTGTGTTCTCCGTTGCTGTAAAAAAAAAAAAAAAAAAAAAAAAAGAGTTATACTAATGGAAAAGTCCGGGCGACCGGACCTTTTTCCATTACTATAACTCTGATTTACAACGTGCACGCTGACCAATCAGCATGCACGTTTTGGAATATTAATGGGGAGTTGTTGTATAATGGTAATTAAAGGAGAAAGAGAAGAAAAGGGGATGGAGGGAGAGAAACCAGGACTGCAACAGTGAATACACTCGAACATCTACATTTATGGTAAGTGTACACAACTGTACTATGTTCTTCGTGTTTCACTGTTGCAGTCATCACATTTGGGTTGGTTCCTAAAGCTGAGGAAATGGATGGAGGCAGTCAAGGAAACTAGGGGCTGGCTAGCATGCCCTGCAAGACTGCAGAGGCAAACCCTGCCCTGGATTCGGAGAAGACAAGCAGGTGATATTGCTTGGTAAAAGTTGAACAGATGTCCAGGTGGCAGCCTCCAGGATGTCTCTGGTGGGGAGTCCTCTGAGGAAAGCTGCAGAGGTGGAGGCTTCTCTGGTGGAGTATGTCCTGACCCCCTTGGGAGGAGGCTTTGCATGCTGTTTGTAGCAGAAATGGATGCAGTGTGCTATCCATTTGGAAATTTTTTTTTGGAGATGGCTTTGACTTTTGCCCCTGTAGCAAAGCTAACCAGCAATTGATCAGACTTTCTGAAGGATTTAGTCCTGTCTAGATAGAATCTGAGCTGTCTGTGCACATCTAGAGAGTGAAGAATCCTTTCCCCCTTGTTCTGGGGGTTAGGAAAAAAAGGTGGGCAAATGAATGGATTGGTTGACAGCCACACTGTACACGACCTTGGGCATGAAGGATGGCTTAGTTCTGAGGGATACCCTGTATGCATGGAAGATGATGAAGGGTTCCACAGCCATGAGTGCTTGCAGCTCAGAGACGCTTCTGGCTGAAGTGATGGCCAGAAGGAATGCTGCCTTCCATGAGAGAAATTTTAGCTCTGCAGAAGAAGCTGGTTTGAAAGGGAGCAAGGTGAGCTTTTCCAATACAAAGTTAAGGTCCCGAGCTGGTGTTGGTGCCCTTCTGGGTGGCCTCAAGTTGCTAGCCCCTCTTAGGAACTGTTTTATCAAACGGTGTAAGAAAAGGGGCTGCTCAGTGTGAAAATGAGCAGAAATAGCAGAGGCATGAATTTTTACAGATGAGGAAGAGAGGCCACTGTGTAGTAAGTCAGCTAAGTATTCCAGGATGAGAGGGAGGGCTGTGCTGTATTGGCTCCCTTAGCCTGGATCCAGGTGCAGAACCTTTTCCATTTATCAGCATAAGACTTTCTGGTGCTAGGGCATCTGGCCTCATGGATAACATCCAGAACCTGTTTACTGAGGTTGGCAGATTGATCCGGGGTTAGGGAATAAGCCAAGTTGCCAAAATGAGTGTCTGCAATTGGGGATGCATGAATTCCCCTTCCCACTGGATCAGGAGGTTTGGAATCTAAGGATGATGCCATGGAGGTAGTGGGGAGAGGCTGCACAGCAAGGGGTACCAGTGTTGTCGGGGCCAATTTGGAGCTATAAGAATGGTCCTTGGTTTTTCCTCCCTTATTTTGAGCAGTACCCCAGGGATGAGAGGTAGGGGAGGAAAGGCATAGACCGACAGATTGACCCAGGGGGAAGGACAGGGCATCCACTTTCCAAGCCATGCAGTGATGCTCCCTGGTGCAGAATGTGCTGAGCTGATGGTTGGTGTGGGAGGGAAAGAGGTCACCCTTCAGGGTTCCCCATTACTGAGTTATTACGGTGAAGGTACTTCTGTTGAGTTGCCATTCGTGTGGGTCCAGACGATTTCTGCTTAATTGGTCTGCCAGAGAGTTGAGAGCGCCTGGCAGAAATTGTGCTAACAGGTGTAGTTGCATGGCAGAGGTTGTGTGCCAAAGGGTCATGGCCAGCCTGCATAGAGGGTAGGAGTGACTTCCTCCCTGCTTGTTGATGTACCACATCACAGTGGTGTTGTCTGTTTTGATCAGGAGAGTCCCTGGAGAGAGAAGGGGCTTGAAAGCTATCAAGGCATGGTGCAAAGCCATCTTCTCTTTTTGACTGATGTGCAGAGGGATTTGCTGTGGGCTGCATCAGCCCTGTATGCACCTGCCGTCCAGGTATACACCCCAAGCAAAGTCTGATGCATCTGTGGTGAGGGTCTGGGTGGGGAGAAAGGAAGTTCCTTGTTGAGGGAGCATGCTGTTGCCCACCAAAGAAAATCTCTTCTGAGGCAAGGAATTATAGGTAGAAGAGTTTCCAGGTCTTGAAAGTGTTGACACCAAAGGCTCTTTAGGTACCACTGAAGTTTCCTTATATGCAGTCTGGCATATGGAATGAGTAGTATGCAAGATGCCATGAACCCCAGAGCTTGCAGGATCTTTCTTGCAGTTAGATGGGGCCTGGTTGTCAGGAAAAGTTGTTTCTCTTGTGTAAGGTATGCCATCTGGGATGCTATGTCCAGACTTGCTCCCAGGAAGATTATCCTTTGGGTAGGCACCTGCTTGGATTTCTTTTCACGGACTGTGTACCCTAAATAGGTTATGAGGGTCTTTACAAAGGCCAGGTGCTTGAGCAGCTTTTCCTGGCTGTCTGCCTGAATAAGGCAGTCATCTAAGTATGGGTAAATCTGAATATTTCTTTGCCTGCAAAAGGCAATGGCCAGAGCCAGACATTTTGTGAAAACTCTGGGAGCAGTAGATAAGCCAAAGAGAAGCGCAGAGAACTGAAAGTGTTGAGATCCTGCCCTGAACCAGAGATATTTCCCTCATGATTCCTTGATAGGAATGTGGAGGTAGGCCTCTTTTATATCTAGGGTGGCTAGCCAAGCATCCTTGGAGAGCATGGGTAGCAGCTGCCGGAGGGTGAGCATTTTGAATTTTGGGGTCACCAGAAAGGTGTATAGAATGGATAGATCAAGGATGGGGCACCAGGTGCCCTCTTTTCTGGGTACCAGAAATAGTCTGGAGTAGAAACCTTTTCCTATCTGCTTTGCAGGAACCTGCTCTACTGCCCTCATAGAGAGCAGGGAAAGGATTTGCTTTTGAGCTTCTGCCCACTGATTTGGTGGTAGATCTGGGAACCCTTTTGGGGTTGGAAGGGTGTGGAAGGAAAATTTGTATCCCCGAGACACAATGTTCAGAACCCTGCAGTCCTTGGTAATGGTGGCCGGGGTGCTTGAGTGAAAGGAGAGTTTTCTCTACGGGTAAGTGAAGGTGGGCAGAGGTATGGGGTGGAGGAAGTGAATCATTTTGAGTTCTTAGCATGAAGTTATGGGAAAGGAGTAGTGGAAGCTAGGTTAAGAAGGAAGGTGATGATTAGTGATCAGCAGTATGGTTTCATGCCAGGAAAGAGCACTACAGATGCGATGTTTACTCTGACAGTGTTGATGGAGAAGTACAGAGAAGGTCAGAAGGAGTTGCATTGTGTCTTTGTGGATTTAGAGAAAGCATATGACAGGGTGCCTAAAGAGGAGTTGTGGTATTGTATGAGAAAGTTGGGAGTGTCAGAGAAGTATGTAAGAGTGGTACAGGATATGCACGAGGGTAGTGTGACAGCGGTGAGGTCTGCAGTGGGAGTGACGGATGTGTTTAAGGTGGAGGTGGGATTACATCAAGGATCAGCTCTGAGTCCTTTTTTATTTGCAATGGTGATGGACAGGTTGACAGACGAGATCAGACAGGAGTCCCTGTGGACTATGATATTTGCAGATGACATTGTGATCTGTAGTAGGGAACTGGTGGAGGAGACCCTGAAGAGGTGGAGATATGCTCTAGAGAGAAGAGGAATGAAGGTCAGCAGGACTAAGACAGAATATATGTGTGTGAATGAGAGGGAGGATAGAGGAATGGTGAGGATGCAGAGAGTAGAGGTGGCAAAGGTGGATGAGTTTAAGTACTTGGGATCAACAGTTCAGAGTAATGGTGAGTGTGGAAGAGAGGTGAAGAAGAGAGTACAGGCAAGATGGAGTGGGTGGAGAAGAGTGTCAGGAGTGAGTTGTGACAGATGAGTACCAGTAAGAGTGAAAGGGAAGGTCTACAAGAGGGTAGTGAGACCAGCTATGTTATATGGGTGGGAGACAGTGGCATTGAAAAAAAGGAGGAGTCAGAGCTTGAAGTGGCAGAGTTAAAGATGTTAAGATTTGCACTGGGTGTGACGAGGATGGACAGGATTAGGAATAAGTATATTAGAGGGTCAGCCCAGGTTGGAAGGTTTGGAGACTAAGCCAAAGAGGCAAGATTACATTGGTTTTGACATGTGCTGAGGAGGGATGCAGAGTATATTGGGAAAAAGCTACTAAGGATGAAGCTGCCAGGTAACAGGAAATGAGGGAGGCCTAAGATGAGGTTTATGGACGTGGTGAGAGAGGACATGCAGGTGGTTGGTGTGACAGAGCAAGATGCAGAGGACAGGAAGAAATGGAAACAGTTGATCTGCTGTGGCGACCCCTAATGGGAGCAGCCGAAAGAAGAAGATGACCATAAGGGGGTGGGGCTTAGAACTCCCTGGTTTTGAAGTGGAGATAGTCTACTGCTTAGATCTCTGCATTCCCTGTGGCTGCTGTCTGGGGGGGGGGTCTGTTTCCACGGGGCCTAGGCTGGGCCAGATTACTGGCAGCAGGAAAGGACCAGTGTTTGGAGGGACAATGCCTGCTGAACTTAGGGGGCTGGACCTGCAAGAAATCCTTAACTGTTTGCATAGATTTTGCTTTTTCTTTCATCTTTTTAAGACCTTTCCTGCCTTAGTGCCAAATAAGTTATCTTTGTGCAAGGGGGCATCCAACAATTTAGATTTGACATGGTCTGGCAGGGGCTGTTCCTTAAGCCATGCATACCTTCTAATGACAGATCCAGTGACTGCTGCCCTGCAAGAAGCTTGTAGGGCACCAAAACCAAAGTGCAAGGTGTGTTTAGTTACTTCACTTGCAGAATGCATTAACTCTTGTAAATCTTTAGATTCTGCCCAAGCAGGAAAGGAAGACATTTTTTGTTAAAGGAGTTCCAAGGTATGTTGCTGATATTTCAGCATATGGAACTGACAATTTAGTGCCTTGATAGCAAGAGTAGCTGAGGTGTATACTTTTTTACCCCATCTGTCCAATGCTCGGGACTCCCTGTCTGAAGGGGTGGGATTCTTAGCAGAGGTTGCTTTAATCCCTTTTGGCCCTTGAAAAATGACCTCAGAGTCAGCTGTAGGATTTTTAAAAAGATATTTGTGCGAGTCAGGGACTCTGTAGTACCGGTCTGGTTTTCTGGGAGCTGGAGGAAGGGTGTCAGGAGTCAAGCTGGATTCGAGGAAAACATCCTCCACAATATCCAGAACTGGGGGGAATGGCCAAGGGTCTGTGTTGTGGAAGATCTAGGAATTCCCTGAGTCTCTTTTTAGACTGAGGGTAGTCCTGAATCTCCCATTGGAAATGCTCCCTTAAAGTATGCAGGGTTTCCCCAAAGGAAAAATCCTCTGGGGGAGAGGCTGAAGGAATGGAATCCTCTGCATCAGAATCCTCATAAATGGAGAGGGGTTGCATGTCTTCATATTCAGATGCATCAGATTCATCTGACTCTTGTTCAGACAAAACTACAGGGGACAGATCTCTTTTCCTTTTGGAGGGGGGAGCTTGGCTTCCCCTGATTAGCATGATAAAGTCTTCTGCCATTTTAAGCATTTGAGACTGAGGCAAGGTAGCAGGCACCTGAGAGTGGGTCGTCGGTTTCTTGGATGTGGTTCATACCCTGTGCCTAAGAAACTCAGTCGTTTTTGAAAGAATGGTAGTCACGAAAAAAGATGTTGGCTTGTGTCGAGATTCGGCAGTGTGAAGGTCTTCCTTGGAAGCCGGTGCCTGTTTAGCAACTCCGGACCCATCCAAATAAAAATGGACTTGCCTGTGCCAAGGAATGAAGTACCCTTTCAATATGGTTTTTAGGGTTAGGAAAAAAGGTGGGCAGATGAATAGATTGGTTTAGGACAAGTCATTAACCACCTTGGGCACAAAGGAAGGGTTATTACAGAGAAATACCCTGCCTTTGTGGAGAATGAGAAAAGGTTGGCAAGCCATAAGGGCTTGGAGTTCAGAAACCCTTCTGGCAGAAGTGATGGCTACTAACAGAATTGTTTTCCAAGTACAAAATTTTAAGGAAGCTGATGCTGCAGGCTCAAAGGGAGCCTGAGTGAGCTTTTCCAGGACTACATTTAGATCCCAGGGAGGAGGAATAGGTTTCCTGGGAGGTCTAATATGAAGGACACCATTGAGGAAGAGCTAACTTCTAACCTAGAAGCTAGAGGAGGAGATAAAGGCAGACATTCTGAAGTGGCTGACAGATGGGCTTTAAAAGAAGAGTAGGCCAACCCAGCCTTACGTAGCTCACACAAATAGGAAAGAATCACTGGAATGTCCACTGAAAATGCATCTAGGTCTTTCTTTACACACCAGACGGAGAACCTCTTCTATCTGTATAAATAGGATCTCCTAGTGTTGGGTTTCCTGTCCTCCTGCAGGACTAGAAGCATGCCCTCAGAAAAAAGGTGTCAGAAAGGGATCAAAAGCCTATCACCCACAAAGTTAGAGTCAGGGAAGTCAGATGTGGATGGATAAGCGATCCCTTGTCTTGTATGAGAAGATCCACCCTGTGGGGTAACTAGTGATGATTGCCCTTGGCTAAATGCAGAAGAGGAGGGAACCAGTGTTGTCTTGGCCAAAATGGAGTCACCAGCAAGATTTTTGGCTTGTCCTGCTGTATTTTCAGTAGAACCTTTTGGATGAGGGGGGATGCATAAAGAAACATCCCCTTCCATGAGAAGGATAGGGCATCCACTTTCCATACCAGAGGGTCTGGATCTCTGGCACAAAAACTTTGGAGGTTGTCTGTTCATAGGGGAGGCAAACAAATCTATTTGAGGAGAATCCCACTGGTGGAGAATATATAGAAACACATCCCTGTGAAACATCCATTTATGGGCTTGTGTTATGGACCTGCTGAGTGTCTGCCATCACATTTTTGAGCTGAAGGAATATAAACTGCTTGCAGCTAAACCTTCACTTGAGAGGCAATCTCCTAGGCTTGAAGGTCCAACCTGCAAAGCATGTAAGACTTGGTGCCCCCATTTGTTCACATACCACAGAACTGTAGTGTTGTCTGTGAATATCTTCAGGGGTCCTGGGAGTGGTGAGGAGAGAAGGGTTTGAAGGGCCAGGATCAAAGCCCTCATCTCTTTTGCACTATGTTGCTTCTTGATTGAGGGAGACCAAAGACCCTTGACCTTTAGTCTACCCTCTGTTGCTCCCAACCCCAAGTCTGAGGCATCTGTGTAGAGTTCCTGAACTGGGGTTGCCTGATGAAATGGAAACCCTGGATTCAGTTGAACCTGTTGAACCTACCATTGAATTTATCTCTTTATGCAAGGGAGAATTGGGAGTATACATTCCAGGGGATGGGCTTGCTGGCTCCCAAGTGTTTCTAGAAACCACTGGATTTTCCATTGTGAACTCTGGCTTGGGTAGCATGGGAATCAGTGATGCCACTGAACACTACTATGATCAAGTACTCCCTGGCAGATATGGAGGTTAAAGGGAGTAGGTTGTGGAAGTAGTTGATCAGAGTTTCCACTTTTTGAGGAGAGTGAAAGCCATCATCTTATTTGTTCTCAGTCTGCATCCTAGGAAGAACTGATCCTGGGAAGGATTGAGAGAGAACTTGTTGGAGTTTATGGTGAACCCCAGACATTGGAGTATGGAAATAGTGAAGGCTATGTTTTCTTTTAGAGTGCCTGGGTGGGTTTCTTGAATTAGCAGAACATCCAGATAAGGACATATTACAATTCCTTAGAGCCTGCAGAAGGCAATGACAGGAGGTAAGCATTTTGTGAATACTCTTGGTGACACAGAGTCCAAAGGGCTAAGCACATAACTGAAAATGAGAGGAAGCAACAGAAAAGTGTAAAATCTTCCTGTACTGTGGATGAATGGGGATATGCAGGTATGCATCCTTGATGTCAAGAGTAACTAGAAAGGTCTGAGGGAGCAGGAGAGTTAAGAGAGTTTGCAGACACAGCACATGAAAGGTTGGCACTTTGAGGAAAAGGTTGAGATGTGAGAGGTCTAGAATTGGTCTCCAAGGACCCTCTTTTGTGGAAACTAGGAACAGTCTTGAGTAAAACCCTCTTCCTTTTTGTAGAGATGGAACTTCTTGAATAGTTCCTTCACTTAGCAAGTCCTATAGGATTTGTGGGAACAGATGAATTTGATCCCAAGGGGGTTGTGGAATGCCCATGAAGGGAGGGACAAATTTCTATACCATGTAATAGCCATTTTGTATAATGGAAATGACCCACTGGTGGGTGGAGATACTTGTCCAAGAAGGAATATGATAGGTGCTGGGAAAGGGGTATGTTTGAGAGATTTGCCAGGTAGTTATAGACTACCCAGCCTATCTTGAAAGTTGCCTTTTTTAGCAGGGGTTTGCTGGGGTCTGAAAGATCCCCATCCACAAGCCCCTTTCTTATGTGAAGGACAGGAACTGCATTGTTTCCTTTTGACAAACTGTGTCTTGGAAGGGTAATTTCTGTATTATTTAGGGACTGTGGACACAAAGGGGTGTTTCAGTTCCTTAAGTTCTTTCCTTTTATAGTGCGCAGACTTGAACAGGGCTGCAGCTTCAGCACTAAAAGGGCATCATTGTCCAGAGATGCAGCCTTAATATCACCAGGCAAACGCTGCAGTTGCAACCTTGAGTACCTCCTAAGTACAGAACCTGAAGCTGCTGACCTTGCGGATATCTCAGCTGCATCATAACTGCATTTAATAGAATGTCTAAGCACCTGGGCTGAGGAAGACAGCAGACAGGCAAGCTGCCCCTTGGCTGGAGCATCAGCAATGTCTGATACTAGCTGAGAAGCTTGGGAAAGCAATGGCAGAACATATGTTGAAGTGTGTCTGGTAGTTACTGGCTCTGAAAGCCAGGGTAGACTAGGTATACACGTTTTCCCCTAACCTTCCATCGTTTTGCTATCCTTGTCAAAAGGGAACAGATTAGTACAGGGAAGCAGTTTACAAGGTTTGTCTGCAGAGACAGAGATAACTGCAAGGTCTGTAGCAGGATATTTGAATAGGAACTTGCTGTCCTCAGGAACCTTATAGAATCTGTCAGGCCTTTTGGGGGCTGGGGGTTGTTGGGAAGTGTAGATCAAGGATTCATCACATGAAAAAGAAGAATCTTCTTCACCAGAGGCCTGCTGTTCCTCCACTAATCTCCTGGGTGTGGGGGAGGAACAGAAATGGCTAGAAGGGCTGAGGATGGATTTAAAGCCAGGGAGGCATTCAAGATCCCATGTGAGAAGGCCTGCCAATCAGGAGAAGGATCCTGGGAAGAGGAAACATGTTTTTGTTTATGCTTTTTTTTTACCAGGAAGATTCACCCTAGGTTGTGAAGAAATAGACAATGTATGACTAGGCACTGTCAGGCATAGAGATTTTCTGAGATGGAGAAACTGAAGGAGCTAGAGGAACACTGCTCAGGACGTCCGAGATAGTGGTTCACGATTCACTCATCACCCTGAATGGTCATCTGTGTTGCCTCTGCAGACATGCTAGTGGTGCCCTCCCTAACAGCTTATGAAATGGTACCCACTGCAGGTTGGGAACCAGAGATCGAACAGGCCTCCAGGCCTTCACTAGCCTCGAGAGGAACGTCTGAATCTAGAGGTGCAGCCACCGATTCGGGCTTGACCTTTTTGGCCTTCTTCAGTGGCTCTCCGGATGGACCCATGGTGCCCTCCATACCAAAACCTAACCTTTTTAGATGTTGGCTCTTGAAGTAAATGTTCACAGCTGACAAACAACTACGAAGGGTCTTGGAGACAAATCCCTGGCAAATTGCGCAAGACGAGTTAATTAAGGAGTCAAAAACACAAACCACACAACAAGAAAGCTGACATACAAAGTTTACTGGTGCATCCGGTACCTCGACTTAAGCCTTCAAGGAATATTTTGTACACCAAACAGCACATACTTATACATCTTAAATCAATTACATAATTAAACTATAACTCAATTAATCTAAAATAAATTACCTGTTCCCACTCTTATTTAATATACCAGCATTCAAAACCTCATTATGTACATATTAAAGTGCCAATGTTCACCTTAAATATTATTTATAAAAATAGCATATTTGAACTGCATATAATGTTTCTAAGTATATGGAAAGATTGAAAATTATTTTATATACTTCTATAGTAACAATAATGATAATATAAATAGCATATATTAAGGAGTCACACAAGTTAGAACAGGTCAGTTAAGGTTTATCATCTGTCCGCAAACGGGGGGGGGGGGGGGGTGGAGCTAGGAACTAAACCTTCTATTTAAGGGGTAAACTAAAACATTTCAGAGCTTTACTGGAAAGGCTCACCCAGACTCTACCACAGCTTGCTGAGAGGGAAAGTTTAGTTTGCTTTTTATTTCTTATATTTTGCGTTACTTTATTGCCTTTTTCAATTTTGTATACTGTGTTTTCTTTACACTGTGTTTTACTTGTATTCTGCTTTTAACAGCATATTAAAACTTGAAAGAGACCACAGCTGTCTCTTGTGAGTCAGACAATTTTTTTACCACTCTCCCACCTTGTTACTGCTGTGTTCTTAAACACCACTGTCTTTCTAGTTGCCTGCTCCTTATGTTAAAATTTGACCATATATCTCATTCCTTCTCTCCTTTCACTGGCAGGTGTGAGTAAGTACAAGATCATCATTTTGTGAACTCACAACTATTTAAATTTATTGGCCACCCTACTTTATTCCATAGTGCCAGAATACAAAAGTGCCCAACCACTTTCAATCTATCTTGCTCTTTATAGTGTCTCTCCACTAAAACATAACTTTTTAGACAGCTAAAACCCACTTCCATATCAAACCGCTTAGTGCACACTGCAGTGTTTAGGATAAACCATTTTTTCATCTTACCTTTAAGCATCTATTGCAAGACCACCAGTTATTGGACAGCCCACATTCTGCCTCTCAGTAGTCATGCTGGGATTAGTGCTTTTGTTTTGTCCTGGTGTGAGGAGGAGTACAGGGACATAATTTCCTGGAGACTGCTGATCACCAGAAAGCCTAACTGCTTTATAGGTGACAGCTTGGAATCTGTGCTTATACTCTGATCCTGGTGAGAGAAGGAGCAGAGTGCATTGATTCCCGACTGCTTCTGGTTGGAGCTTAAGTCTCACTAGTCTTATATGTAAAGCCATGAAAAGAATTATCATAGAGATGATCAACAGAGATATAAGCAAACCTCCACCAGACACTGGACCCAACCCAGTTTGGTTTCATTGAGGACAAATCATGCCTACTCAGCCTGGTGGACTTCTTCGAGAAGGTCACCAAAGCAATGGATGAGGGCAGAGTCATTCACACTGCCTACCTTGACCTGGCCAAGGCATTTGACACAATACCCCACTCAGGTATTGTTGACAAACTCAAGAGGTTAGGTACAAACCCGTATGTCATCCGGTGGATAGCCAACTGGCTCAACAACAGGACCTAGTAAGTTAGAATTGGGGAGTCCACCTCTACAAAGAGGCCAGTCACAAGTGGAGTCCCTCTGGGATCAGTCCTTGGACCTCTCCTTTTTGGCATTTACTTCTCAGATGTCACGGCCAATGTCAGCATTCTTTGGCTGACTAAATTTGCAGATGATTGCAAATTAGGAACTGTCATTGAATCTCACACTGACAAATGCTCTCCAGGAGGGGCTGACACAGACAAACAACTGGTATCAGAGCTATGGACTAAAGTTAAATGCCAAGAAATGCATAATAGTATCCTTTGGGAAGTCATCCATCCCTGGTAACCATCATATTGACAACACACCACTTAGAGTTGACCCAGTAGTCAGGGACTTAGGGACACACATACATAGTAATCTAGCCTTTGATCATCACATGTCTACAGTGGTGAGGAAATCATTCTATGATGCACAACTTATAAACAAAGGTATGGCATCTTAGTTCAAGGAAATCATTGTTCCACTGTAAACAGCATTCATCAGACCTACCATTGAACACAATGCCCACTTTGGTATGTACCTAACCAGGCATATCCAACAATTGGAACGCCCACAGTGGTTCCTCACTAAAAGAATACATGGCGCAAGTAATATATCCTATGCAGACTGCCTCATGGCCTTATCCCTGTACTCTGTCTCCTACAGGCTTTTGAGGGGAAATCTATGCCTGGCATACAGGGCATTGTCAGACCCCACTATGATGGACCTCCTGCATAGCCACAAATCAAACAGCACCAGAATTACTCATTCTAAAGACTTAAACCTGGTCTATGACATAAAAAGGACCTGCTGGAGAGAGAGGTATGCATCCCAGAAACTACCCCATCTATGGAACAGGAAGCAGAGTTCCTCCTTAACCCAATTCAAGTGCAACTTGAACAACTGGATGGGGAAACCGGAAATTCATCCCTGGTTTGGTACCTATGTCTCTAATGGACAGAGGTAACCTGTAAACGGTTCATCTCCCAGGCCCTTGCTTACACTTATCAAGGGTATCAGAACTTCTCAGAGATTTGGGATGCATGGCTAGACTTAAAAAGGCCCTTGTGGTCATTAGCCTAATAAACACCTTATGATCGTGTTGTCGTGCTCGGACCTTAGGCAAAACAAACACTGACTGTGGCTGTCTTTGTGTGGAATCTGACGTCCACAACTACACCTGCCTTTCCTAGATGACATCAACCTCAAAATATGCAGCAGCAAAAAAAGAACAAAAATGTTTTCCCCAATGGGGCACTTATCTGAAAACATAAAACACTCAGTGATCAGATGAACAGTAGAAGTTGTCATTGGGACTGCCAGCAGAGAAGTTCTGAGGAATGGTAAGTGCTGACGTCACCTTTAATGGCCTACACTGCCTGCCTTGCTATGTGCAACGTTACACGTACTATGCAGTAGCAAAAGTCTTTCGTATACAGGTTGGATGTTCAAGTCGCCTAGGTGTGGAATCTAAAAGGTTAAGAACATAGGAACAGGACATCCTTGGCATACCTATGCCTTCTATAAATATTTCCATTTGTGCTTTTCTTGTTTTCCACATTCCTCTGCTTTATAGAAATTTACTTAAAACTTCCTGTATATCTCTAACACTTCCACATGATCTCTGGTTATTTTTCTTGTTACAGGCCCCCTGACTTTGGCAATAACCATTTCTACTTTCTGTTACCCAAGTTGTGCTTGTGCTTTGAAGTTATTATCAAAAGATAGTTGTTTAACAGCAATCCTTCTAAACTCATGCATACCATCCAGATACTCTCTTTAGTACACTGCAGTTGTACTTTTCTATGAATTTCTCCCTTATTCTGGAATACTTTAACCTTTGTCAGTCCCTCTAAATAATTCTTGTTGCTTCTTAATCATATCTTACTTTTATTTCTACCCTATTTTAAACTCCATTTTCATTTTATCCCACTCAGTAGCTATACTTTATTTTATTTACTTTACATTTGTTGACCGGGATAGTCCGATTGAATATATGTCCATTTTCAGCGGAGGCCCGAGGAGAAAAGCTCCAAGATAATATACACATTGAACATTTAGTAAATACTAGTTTCAAGCAGATTCTGAAGAAATTTCTCTATTCTCTAATAACGTTAGAATAATTTCCACTACCCATTCCTTAAATTCCTCCCTTTTTTACAGATAGGTGGGAAAGCACCAGTGTCTCATTTGTACATCATTCTTCTGCATTTTTATTCTAGTTACTGACACATAATCCGTAATAGTTATTGAATGTGTCAAAGCTTTCAATAAAATGCACATGTGCCTGTGAAATATAATTCTGTCTAGCCTGCCAAGTAATTTTACCCCTGGGAATAATATGTAAATTCTTTCCAAGTTCCTATTACTGAATTCTCAACTTGTAGACTAAATATTTTCATAAATGTCTTCAGAAATCGTTTTGTTATATTTTTCCCTTCTAGATCCAGGAGATACATTCTCACTGTTGCAAATTAAGATCTAGTCCTCACCTGCTGAAAGCTGATTTTTCCCCAAATTTTCTTAAGCTCCATAATAGCAGTTTTAGGTGGAATATAAATACATGCCAGCATAATCCTCCTTCCTTGCCGGTAGTCTCTTAATACTACAACTCTGCCATTATTATGTTTCCCATCTTCTATCACTGTAGGAGCTCCTTTAGCAATTAATGCAAGTACTGCCCTTTACACCTTTGTCCCTGATATTCTGCTCAATATCCATCCTGAAATCCAGTTCTCATGGAATTCACTTACTCATTTCTTTCCAAATGTGTCTCCTGTAACATTGCTGTTTGCATTTCTTAATATAATTCAATACTCTTACCTTTGGCCATTCACATTCCAAAGTAAAATGTTTAACGTAGCTATTATAATAAAAAGCTATTATTCCTACCAGTTATATGAGAACTTTTTTAAATGTCTATGTCCAGCTTTTGTGTTACATGCACCCACTAATGTCTGGCAACTTGGTCTTTTATACAGTTGTTTATCATCATCTCCATTTGAACCTATGTCACATTTTACAAGACTTTTTGTTTTAATAAAAACTCTCAAAAAACCCACCTACAGAACATCCCTATAACTTAACTTAAAACACACAAAACTATTTACGTCTTCAAATAATGAAGTTTAACCCCCCGATAGGAAGAATTGCCCCAAATGTGCGCAAGCATTAAACTAACCTAACATTAAAGTTATCCATACTGAAGGTTCATACGATGATACTAGGCTATTGGCCCAGAGGCCCTTACAAGCCTAGCCAAGAATTTTACCCATGCCCCTACAAAGTCACCACCCATTTCACCTGTCCAAAAGGGGACACAGGTGGGATCCCAGGGGTGTGTTTTCTGTTTCCCATTCAGTAGTTCAGGTTACTCTTAAAGAAGGCTAGATAGGCACCCTGCTTAATATGGAGAGGGAGTCTATTCCAAAGATGGGGGAGTCTTTGAGACACAAATCTATCCTGCCAACAAGTTCTATTAATATCACAGACCAGGTTGAGGCCTTGTGTGCGGGTTGCGCAGGTGGAGTTTGACTTACAGATATGCAGCAACTCCATCAAGGCTGGGTGTGAGATGGCCTTGTATGCCAGACACAGGTCTTCTCTGAGCAGTCTGCATGAGACTGCATAGAGGGCCACGGCTTTTAGCCTATCTGTACAGGACAGGTGTATGAGAGACTGGATTTTCCTGGTCAGGAACCTCTGTGGTCTCTCCAGTTGCTGCATGTGCTTGGCAAGGTACATGACAAAGGGGGCATTGTACTAGATAATGGGTCTGATAAGGGTGGAGTACAGGGATGTTATGACCTCCTTGTTCCTGGATGAAATACCCTTACTTATGAGGTGGGCCATGTAGAAAGTTTTCCATACAACGGAGGCAACGTGGTGATCAAAAGTCAGGTTGCTATCAACCTGGGTGCCCAAGTCCCTCACGACTGACTGCATCCTTAGTATGCTGTTATTACTGTGATAATAAGTGGAGATGCCAATTTCCTTAAAGGGGAAAATGATGCATTTAATGGCATTCAGGTTAAGGCCATGCTTCTGGCACCAGTTATTAGTTTGGGTAAGGCCCTCTTGGAGGATGTTCACATCACTAGGGGAATTTAAGACCGCGTCCAACTTGCAATCATCTGCAAACTTGGTCAGCCACAGACCACTGTTTTTGGCTTGCACCTCAGAAAATATTTATCCCAAACAGTAGATGCCCCAAGACCGCTTCTTGGGGTACACCACTCATTACGGGTCTACTACTATAGGGTAATTTCCCCTATTTTGACAGAGTGGGTTCATGTTACAGTCTGTGCTCCTACTTACTCTAATTGCTGTCTGTTCTTATCTTATCTGTATTCCCCTCCCAGTTGTGAAAAAAAGTTTATATGCTTTCAGAAGACATTAACTTTTAGTCTTAAGAAAAAGTGCATTGGCTATTTTTAAATGAAACTAAAATATATATTGTTCTTTATTATGCAATCATATCCTGAAATATTGTCAAGTATACTAACTATACTGCAGCACTGTAGGATCATTTCATTGAATACTTGGTAGCTTGTATGACTGAGGAAAGTATAGGAAGTAATGAGGACTTAACCATTACACTTTTTTTTCTTCTTTGTGAATTATTTCACCCAGGCATTACCTGCAAGTGGTCAGTTGTGGCCAGTGTACTACCCTTGTAAACAACTGAAATAAATAAAAAAATACAACAACAAAGGATTTACTCAAACAGGCAAGTCTGCAATAACCTTCTTCATGTCCGGAAATTATGCCAAAAGGTACTGGGACATAAATGTATGACAAATGACAGGTGTTGCCTCCTGGGTATGATATACACAGGGTGGATCATGCTTCCAGGAAGGGTGGAGGGGTAGCTATACTATACAAATCTGAGTTAAATGTGACCAGAATTGTTAACCACCTCAGATCAACAACTCTGAGATTCTTGACTACAGCTTAACAAAAATAAATGCATTAACATCATTTGTATGTACATCACCCCAGGCAACAACATACACACACTTCAAGGCACCCTCCACTGCCTATCATGTCACTACCCCCAAGAAACTCTACTGCTTGGTGACTTTAACATAGACTGGGGCACTTGTTCCTCATAATCCCCCTCTACCTATATTAACCTGCATGCTTTCACACAAACCATAACTACCCCAACCAGGCTAGGTAAACCCAACCAAAAAGAAACCATAATCGACTGGGTTCTTGTAAATAGTAACTCCCAACTGCACATTGTGGATACCCTTCACAGTGACCACCTCCTCACTTATGTCATTAAGCAAAAAGCCGTTATCCCACAACTCCCCATAATCAGAAAAGTCCGAAACAATAAAGACTTTCACCCTGCCAAATTCCAACAGGAACTTATCTCCTGTAATTGGTCCATGCTAAAACACCTCCCCCTGGAGGAGGCAGTTGCATATTTTAACAAGAAATTTCTAGCCATCCTAGATCTGCATGCTCCTGCCCGCTCGAAGCGAACAAAAGCTAAAACTGCAGCATGGCTTACTAAAGAGACCAGGCAGAAAATCAATAGCAGAAAGAAATTATGGGCCCTATGGTGCTCCACTAAAGACCACCATTATCATGTTAAATACAGGCAAGCTAGGAATGAAACTAAAAAAAAATCCACTCTAGCAGACAAAAAAACAATACTACAATAATTTACAGATAGTTAACCAGAACAATCCTCAGAAGTTCTGGGCAGGCCTGAACAATCTACTTCACCATGGAAAAACATCCACCCCATCCCCGCTGCTACCACTGATAAATCTCCTCAGGATGTCTCAGACTGCTTTAACCATTTCTTTACTGAAACAATTCAAACCCTAGCTAGCCAACTACCTCCTAGTGCCCCCGGCCCAGATAATCCCACCCCTCTAAACCAACCCTCATTTAGCCTCCAAACCAGTGCCCAAATCACTCATGCGCTCTTTCCTCAAAAAATTAAAACCCACCACACTCGCCGCTGACTAACTCCCCGCCGGGTATCTCCAATAATCAGCTGATGCCATTGCCTATCCTATATCGATTCTAATTAATCGGACCATAACAGAGGCAAAAATTCCCACCTTATGGAAAACAGCTTATGTTATCCCATAACATAAAGGAGGATCCTCCACAGATTTCTCCAATTATAGACCAATTGCTATACTTTCCCCACTGGCAAAAATAATGGAAAAATGTGTACACAAACAACTCATGCACCACCTAATCCAAAATCACCTCATGGCCAATACCCAACATGGGTTCCGACCACATCACAGCTCAACCTCGGCCCTCCTGGCTTTCACCAATAGCATAAACAACAACCGTAACAACAACTACATCTCTTCTGCCCTCTTCTTGGATCTCTCCAAGACATCGATATGGTAGATCACTAACTTTTGTTACATACCCTGAAAACCTTCCACCTAGATTTCAAAGCTCTTCTATGGTTTAAATCCTACCTCAATGGTAGAAAGCAGGCAATTCACTGGAAAGACAAGCTCTCTAACCTTCTACCAAACACCCTTGTAGTGCCACAAGGCTCAATATTAGGGCCCCTACTGCTTTCCATCTTTATTAACGACCTATACATCATCATCCCAAACGTCAGCTGTATCCAATACGCTGATGACTCCACCCTGATCTGTTCTGCTACATCTCCATCAGAATTGAGGTCTGCTACCCAGTCCACTTTAATACCATAGAGAACTGGCTCTCAGAACGTCATCTGTTTTTAAGTCCAAAAAAACCCCAAAATGCTGTTTTTCTCACCTACTCAAAGTCTGTTCCGTTTACCTTCAACATTAATGTGAAGGATGGCACTGTTATCTCCCCCGACCCCTCTACAAAACTACAAGGAGTCATTATTGATAATAACCTAAAATTTGACTTGCATGTCAATCAATTAATCAAGAACATCAATAAAAAGCTAGGATCACTGTATAAAATAAAAGCCTTCCTTATCCCTCCAGCCAGGATTGCCGTAACCCGCACCCACATAATCTCAACACTTCTATATGCCTCCCTCTTCTTCTCTAATCTAAACAAGTCAGTCCTAAATAGATTGTCATCCTGTTACAATCACATTGCCAGGTTTGCCACTGGCCTGCCATTTAGAACACACCACTGCATTAACCTCAAACAGCTTGGGTAGCTAGAACTTCCCAGTCTAATCCAATATAACATTCTGACTATAGCTAAAAAATTCTCTATAATCCAAATAATACACCATCCCTAAGGAATATTACCACCCCCCCCATAACAATCAGAGACTGCTTAGATTCTCAAACAAATTACTAATTCAGACAATCAAAACTAACAATGCAGCTGGAAATGCCCTCTTTGCAAACTCTGCAGGTAGAGTTTGGAATCTCCTTCAAGCCGACATTACTTCGCTCTCCTCCCTTTGCCAATTTAAAACCAAACTCAGACAACATCTGGCATTAAACTGGCTTTGCCACTGTAACAAGCCTGGATAACCCTCCTCATAAATGTATATAATATATTACTTTCTGCCTACTGTCAATATATTCCCCTGACTTAACCAGGGATAGCTATACCTGTGAACTTGTTCTGTCTAATGTTTTTTCATGTATCCTCTGTAAATAACTTACCTGTAATTATGTATTCATTGTTATAATTCTGACTCTGACTACCTTGGAGCTTTTCTCCCCGGGCCGCCGCTGAAAATGGACATGTACCCAGTCGGACTATCCCGGTCAACAAATGTAAATAAAAATAAACACTAAAGTAAAGGACATGCAAGTCTTTGCCAGCCTTGCTTTAGGGAAATGGATTTGATGCAGCTACATGTTCAGATCAAGGGTTTTAATAAGGAAATAACAAAAGGATTAGCTCTAGCGTAATGGAAAAGGTATTTAAGAGACTGAGGTACCTTGTAAAGTTTATCTGGTTCCTTAGGGGCAGAAGATTGACAATCATTAAAGACATCCACTAGTGTCCCAATAATTGGGGGTATAGCCAATAGTCTGGGGTTTCTAAATGTAACAGGGTTGCAGTACCTCTGTAGTGTTTCAGAAATATCATTATGCTCCCATTTAAACAAGTCTTTTATCCTTCCAGTAGTTTTAGAAAAAGTCATTTTTTTTCCACAGGAGAACCTGAACAAATACTTTCTTCAAATTCTGATTCACAGTTTTCAATTGAAGACACCATTGGAAGCAGAATCAATTCAACTTTTTCGATGTCAGAATCCCTGGGTGATGGACACCTCTTCCTTTTTAAATAAGCAGAAGCTAGAGGAGCGGTTTGAAGCAACTGAAAGGCCTTAAAAAGGCCTTTAGCAAAATTCTGAGTCTCTGGTGATTCTGAAGAGAAACTCTAGATGGACTCAAAAAGTCCAAGGCTTTCCTCCTAATTGCCAGGTATTACTTCTGTACCAGAACTCTGCAGGATAATATCAGCCCCTTCTGATTTGAACAGGCTGTGATCCTCCTTTCTCCACAGTGAGCAAACATCTTACCCTTAAGGATGTGCTAGACTCCTGACCCCTAGGGGCCTCCTGAGGAGCAACACCAGAGGGGCTGGTAGTAGCGAACAAATGGTCTGAAAGCTCCAACATGGCCACAGCTGAGTCATCCATCAGCAGCAGGGGAAGAGAGGATGCAGAAGAAGACATTGCTGTAACTTATCTCAGAGCTGTCTTCTTCTTGATGACAGGAGGAGGAAGTCCATGGCACCAGCCCTAGAACCCACAGCAGGCTCAGTAATGGCTTCAAGTCACTGTTTTTCTGTGGGCTAGGCTTGTAAAGGTTCCAGTGCCATTAGCCTACTACACACCTATGAACAAATAATTTGAAGAAACTAAGCCAGCTTCTTATGGTCTTGGGTTTAAAAAATAAGCATATATAGCATAACTAGACACTGTGTTCCTTGCCGAAAAGACAAGCTGTATGGGAATCTCTATATGAGATTTTACTTCCACACAAGCACTTGCCTCTCTCACAAACAGAAGCAAAAAAAAAAAAAATAAAAAAAAAAAATTATATATATATATATATATATATATATATATATATATTTATTACTTTTTGCAGAAATATGTTAGCAAAGTCCACAACAAGGTACTCGTGTGACAATATCTCAAACTAGCCAAAGGTCAAAGCACTGAAGACAAAGCAAAAACTGAGTCTGACTATTTTTTTTCAACTCAACAGCAAGAAAGTTCTGAATTTTGCTGCCGTTATTACTGATATGCCTGAATGCCTCTTCGCATATACTGGCTCATGGAAGGAACCCCATAAGCTCTGGATACTGGCCGGATGAATAATTCTCAGTACGGTACAAACCACATTAGCTTATTCTACTGCAACAGTGATCTAATGATGAACATCTAAAGCATCTCCTGTCTCAAATTATTGTCAGCTATCTCATCTGCCTTGGATCACATGTTTTCCAGCAGGATTTGCTTGTAGCTGAGCACATGGGCCTGGCAGTTTAAGACTCTTAAAGGTAGGGTAGCAGAGTTATACACCCCCCCCCCCCACAGTCAATGTGAACAGGGATACTGGATGGAGGCAAAGAGGACCCGCTTGCTAGAATCCAGTGATACTACAGCTAGATAAGCCACGGGATTTTTGTACAAGAAATTCTGGGAGTCTTGGATCTAGCAAAAAATGATCAGGTTTCTTAGAAGCAAGGGGGAGGGAATCTGGTTCCAAAGATGAAAATGTAAACACATTCTACAAGACATCAATATCTGGAGAAAATGCTAATGCACTAGGGCTCAACTAGACCCATGAAAGCTGTATATCTGATTTAAGCAAGTGAGCATTCTCTGGTCTCCCAATGGAAATGCACCTTCATCCTGTGTCAAATGTCCTAGAGAGATCTTCCAGACATGAAGCAGAGGAAAGGGTGAAGGTAATTGATCAATATTTTATTTTGCCTTCATTTCCCAGGATATTATACTGGGTTTAGAACAAACCCCTTTTCAGCAGAGTCCCAGAGAGAGAAAAGCTCCATATATTGTACAACCATTGAAGCAATCATGAACGTTTAAGCAAAAATGGAGAATTATATATATTAAGCAAAAAGAAGTGAGACATTACATACAGTACAACAATCTATATCTAACATATCCACAATACATGTAAGGAGGAGATATTTATTAAGAGAAACAGTTTCCAAGCAATGAGTTTAGTTTATGGTAATAAGTTAGTCAGTATTGGTTCTTTTTTTTTTTGTGAAAACATTACATCTAATAAGAGAAAAAATACGTTATGAAGGCATAACATTAAGAAAGGTATAGCTGACAGAGTAGGAGGAAATTATTGTAATGAGAAATTATGAAATATATTAGTATTATGGCAGTCAGCCTAGTGAGACTAGGAGCACATCCATTTTTATCTCAGGTGACATTTTAATAGTTTTTTTAAGGAACTTCCATTTCGGTCTGTTTTTGGTGCTAGAGGGATGGAGTTCCATATTTCTGAAAGAGTTATGTACTTACCATAACATGGCATCTGTGTTATCCTAAGTCATCATTCATCACCATAGGGTCTAGGATCTGATATCAGATCCGAGCTGGCCACATACTACAGACAGATCCAAGGCTCTAGCTCCTCCCTCTTTCTTGATGCCCTGCTGCCCTCTAACAGCCAGAACGAGTTTGCTGTCATACTCCTAAAGGCTACTCCTGCAAAACTGAAAGGAAAACACTCCAACTTCCTCCATGATTCACAGGGTATGGGGCTGGTGGGAGGGAAAAATGTAATGAATGATGACATAGGATAACAGATGCCAAGTTATGGTATAGAACTCTGCCTGATGTTATCCATGTCACCATTCATCACCATAGGGTCAGAATACCCAGTTACCTTTTATCCTGGTAGGCCTCAAGAAAGGACATGCCGGAGCACTTTGGAGCCAAAGGAAGCCCTGCTCCTAGAAATCAAAACTATACTGTAATGGGATATAAAGGCGTGAGGATTAGACCAAGTGGCAGCAGCACAAATGTCATCAATACAAAGCCTGGCAAAAAAGGCTGAGAAAGTAGCCACAGACCTCGTAGAATGAGCTTGATTCTTCTTAGAAGCTCAATATGCCTATGGTTGTAGACTGTGGAGATGCAGCTAGAGATCCATTTACAAGTAGTGACCTTAGAAAAAGCCACAAACAGCTGCTCTGACTTACGAAAACCTTTGGTCCTATGTAGGCAGAACCGTAACTGTCTGTGTACATCCAAGGTATGTAGAATGTACTCTCCTTTGTCGGAATAATTGGGATAGAACACTGATAGCTGAATACATTGGTTCAAATTTGATTCAGAAGCAACCTTGGGCAAAGAGTAGGGATTCATCCTGAGTGAAACTCTGTCCTTGTGAAAAATCATACAAGGAGGAGTAATAGTAAGAGCTTGCAGTTCCGAAACCCTCCTAGCTGAGGTTATAGCAACCAGGAAGGCTGTCTTCCAAGACAGGAATTTGAGATAGCAGGAACTAACAGGCTCAAAAGGACTCCTAGTCAGAGTTTACAAAATCATTGCAAGGTCCCAAGGAGGTGAGGGATCCTTAATCAGTGGTCTAAGCAGGAAGACCCCTTTCATAAACGCTTTACAAAGCCTAGATGAAAAAGTACACTCACTGTTCTCATGAAAGTTGGAAATCACTATCAACTGAAGCTTGATGGTTGAGAAACTTGTTCCCACTTGGAAAAGGGAGGACAAAAATAAAAGGATGTCAGAAACAGAAGCAATCCAGATCCAGACTCCTGCTCTTGGCTGGCTCCAATTTCACTTGTTCTTAGTGTTTGGTTACTGGTTTGTTGGACATGCCTATTCCTGCTCTTGGCCCAGATAGAGAATCTTTTCCACTTGCTACTATAATCCTTTCTAGTGGAAGGTTTCTGGGAGGCTAGAACACACTTAAAGGGAGACGCTAGCCTGGACTGCTTTAGAATCACTGGAATTGGAGAAACCATGTGGTTAGACAAAGGGTCTGAAGGTTTGAAAGAGGAAGCCCTGATGGATAGGAAATTAGATCATGACAGGGATCCAGTACCCAGGGTGGACACTGTTTGCTCATCCCCCTCTAACATAGATGACAAGCAGGCAGGGTATTTCGTTTAAATGTTTTAATACATAAACACACATCAGAATGGATAGCAGCTTCATAAAATATAAACAAACTGGTTAACAGACAGACCTTACATACATACATGCTTACATCTCAACAGCTTACTACAAAATAAGTCAGGCTTGCACATGCTCAGTATTCATACACTTGTGCAAACCCTTGGACAGCTTCTTAAAGGTATATACACACACTAATTTACAACCTCTCCTCTTAAAAACATTGCCCTTTGGGGGGGGGGGGGGGGGGGGAGTCAGACGTGCGTTACTATAAACATTAGAAACAAAACAAAATTCATGTCCAAATCGCCTTGTATCTGTTACACGATTTACAACTACAACCATATCTCGTAACATAACAATGTGGATCAAATTTAGCAACAGGGACAGTCTTCAGTGAATAGCTCATATCAGGAACTTCTGGTTTCGTCACAGGAATGACAATGTCCTCTGGAACTTCCTTTGGAATTGGAACACCAGACAACTCACTGAGATAAAGGGTCTTTCTCACAGGCTACGTGCTGTGGTATAGGCTCAGACACTGGTATTAAATGCTTCATATTCCACCTAACGTCTACTCCCTGTGATCCCACAATGTATAATCTCTGCTCTGGACAAATATTCTGCACAACACCAATCCAATCATAACCTTTGGGCATTTGCATCCTTACCAAATCTCTTTCTCGTAATGGATTGAGCGATTTGCTGGTCTTATCGAAGTAGGACTTATGGGTTAGGCATTTCTTCAACAGATTGGATTTCAGTGACCTGTTGCTCTTGACACATGGAACTAACAACTGATTACTGATTGGTAATGTGGTTCTGGTTTGTCTCGACAGAAGTCTCTGATCCTGTGAACCAAGAGGTTTATCATGAGGAACATTTCTGAGATTCAAGAGATTCAGGAAAACATCACTATTACATCATTTTGATTTCTCTAATAACTGTTTTGCACTTTGAACTCCACATTCTGCCAAACCATTTGACTACGGGTTCTCAGAGCAACTCATGTCATGAGTAAAGTCCCATTCTTCAGCAAATCTTTTGAACTGTTGGCTTGTAAACTGCATGCAATTGTCAGAAATAACTTTGTGTGGACTACCATGTACTTCAAAATGACACCATCTTAGTAATGACAGTACTGGATGCTAGGTTAGGAAGTAGGTCAATCTTGAACCAACTGGAGTAAAAGTATACTAACACCAGATAATGTTGACCATTCCACTCGAAGATGTCGGTGACTATTTTTGACCACAGCAGTTCAGGAATCTGGTTTAACTGAAGTGGTTCCTTCTGTTGATATGGCTTTGTACTAGTACACACGGAACAAGATGAAAGTGCTCTCAATGGCTAGTGACATAAAAGGCGAAAATACTAGACCTCTCACCCTTTTGGTAGAGTCAGTTCCTGAGTGACCACAATGCAAGATAGTAATGTACTCTTGTTGCAAAGACTTTGGAACAATTACTTTCAGACCTATACCATTGTCAGACAAAATCTTCTCTCTGTATGAAAGATAAGGGTGTTTTCTTGAGATAAACTAGATTGCTTTGATGGCCATCCTTGATTGATAAAGTGGTTGAGCTGTTGCAAAACTGGATCTGTGACTGTGTGATCTCTCAACTCATCAAGACGTGTGGAAGAAAAATTTCTCACTCCCATGACTTCAAAATCAAGGTTCGCATTCTCATGCTGTTCTGTGGTGTTTCTGGGTGATCTGAACAACAATCAGCAAGACAAAGAAGTCTGCCTTTCTTATATCTCGGCATCAGATGTTGCAGTCTGGCTGGAGCTGAATGCATAACCTTTCTCAAGATAGTGACTAGATGTTGGTGGTCTGTTTTGATCTGGATAGGTCTACCATAAACATAATCATGGAACATGCAAGCACAATTGCCAAAAGCTCTTTCTTGATCTGGGCATACTGCATCTCAGGTTGAGTAGGAGTTATCGATGTATAGGCAAACAGGTTGACCCTCTTGTAAAATGACTGCACCAAGACCAAACTTTGAGGTATGACAAGAAAGTGTAATTGGCTTGTGAACATCAAAGTTGGTGGACTAACAATTCTCTGTTTCAGGGCATCAAATGCTCTTTGGTGCTGCTCTAACCAAGACCATGATACACCTTTACGTGCCAGCTCTGAGTGGTGCTAAAAGTTGGCTGAAGTCTGGAATGAACTTGCTTAGATAACTGACTATGCCAAAAAAAACACTGCAGGGCTTGAACATTGTCTAGGGCTGGCATCTCGAGAATGGCTGTTTGCTTCGAGGGGTCTGGTTGTAAGCCTGTACTGGTAAATAAATGACTAACATAAGTAACTTCTTGTAGCCTGAATCTGCATTTGTGTGGACTGAGCTCAAGATTCACACTTGATGTGCCCTTTCCAGAACTTTTCTGAGGTTTCTGTCATGCTCCACTTCACCATGACCTCCTACTAGTATGTCTACTATAACAGCACAAGGATACCCAGAAAAAAATTGCTCCATTGCACATTAAAAGAGTTCACTTGCAGAATTTATCCTAAACGGCACTCAAAAATTTATACCTGCCAAATGGAGTACTGAAAGTAGTGAACAATGAGGATTTTTTTGTCAAACTTAAATTTCCAAAATGAACTACTTGCATCTAAGAAAAAACAGTGGTATTTGGCATCAAGGCTGTGACTTCAACTATGCACACTGGATGAGGTGGTCTTTTTAGCACTTTGCTCAAATTTCGTGGATCAATACATATTCTGATGTCATCTGAGTTTTTCTTATGAGCTACCACCATGGAAGAAACCCAATCAGCTGGAGTTGTAACTGGACAAATCACACCTTGTTGTACCATTTTATCTAGCTTGGTTTGGTTCTGTCCTGCATGGCTATTGGAACTTTTCATGCTGCCTTGATAAATGGACTGACATCTGGGTCTAACTTCATGAAGTACACAGCTGGAAGCTTCCCTAATTTATCTTCAAAAAGATTAGCATATGTAGAAAAAATGTACTGGGCGATATTAGAGTAGTGGTCTTTCAAGCTAACTTGGTGGACTTCCTGATTAAATGAAAGCAGTCCCATTTTCAAACTGTCTCTGATAATGACTGGATGTGTCTCTTGACCATACAGAATAACAAGTCGTAGCTTCTCCCAGCAGAGTAACATGAAAGCACCACTCAGCTTTCGGTTTGAATTTCTTCACTTCCATAAGCAACAACTTTGCACACCTTGCAAAATCAAGCCTTTCACCAAGACACAAACAAGCAAATGTTTCTGCTGACATAACATTGCACTTGGAACCCATGTCAACTTTGAGCTCTACAGGTTTGCCATTTATCAGAACAATGCAAAATACTTAATTCTTTGTCCTTAAATCTACTGCATTGACCATTTCATGAAGCAACGACACACCACCAACAAAGAGTAGGGTTGCAGAAGCTCTCTAACTGATCCACTCATTTCTTAAAATGCTCCCTTTTAATAAAAAAAAATGTGGGTTTTCTGATTTACAAAACCTTTTAAAATGATTCTACTTACTGCATTTGTGGCATTGCTGACCAAAAGCTACACATTTTTTTTCCTTTTAGATTGATGACTTCCACCACAATTACAACAGTTAACAATGAAACCAGGTTGGGGCCTATGCTTTGAGTTTGCTGACTCACTCTTATGCTTCAGAGACTGTGCGAAGTTGCTGGAAAGCTCTGGGGTTTACCAGCGAGTGCTGCAGGGAGCTACAGTTGCTGCCATGTATTCGGGCCTGTTTCTTTTAACTATGTGCTATGTACTATCAACATGAGCTTCATCACTATGCCTTCTAGAGCTGTTCTCATTTGTAAGCATATTTGTGCATTTTTCCATAACCTCATATATCTGACAAATCTCAGTGGCCTTATTCAAAGTTAAATCATTGTCACAAAGCAAAATATTTCTCACAGCATCAACTTAATACCACACACAAGTATGTTCTTTATCAGCTCATCGCTTAAATCACCAAATATGCATGTTTTAGCCTTGTTTCTCAAGTCAGTTATATATGCTGCAAAAGTTTCACCAGGCCTTTGATCCCTTGTATAAAATACGTGCTTTTCCATTGTAACATTTGTCTGGGAGTTAAACATTTCTCTAAATTTACGTTTTAAGCACTTGGGATCCTCCCTTGACTCAGCCTGTACAACAATATGATGGTTTTCCCCCTCTCCTGTATGGATAGCAGGTGCAGGCACACATGAACACTCCCTTTCTATGGCTTCTAAACCAGCTAAATTAGGTAGAATGAATGCCTTTGTACAGTCATCTTTATGAGAAAATGCAGCCTGTATCAAAATGTCATACTCTTGCTCAAACACTCTCCTGTTCTCAGCAATATTACTGTCAAACACAAGTGCACTGGGTTTTTGAAATCCATCTGCCAAGCCCACAAAGTATGCACACAAACAAACTGAAAATATGGCTCATGTACTTATGTATGAGCAAACTGTCCTGTGAGCTTGTAATAACATTGAAATGCACAATAAACTCTTTGTAATACTGTACTTTGTGAAATATGCTCTGAAATGCCTGTATTCTGCTAAATAAATGTACTGTAGTACTGAACAAAAAAAATGAATACTTGGTGGCTTGAATTATCTTCTGCTCCTTTCTCCCTTTCAACTTTACAAAAAAAAACATTTTTTCTAAGCTTGTTTCCTGCCTTTCCTATAAGTAGTCTAGTCCAGATACAGGTTTGCTGTATCCAGGACTGTTTGTAAGTTTCTGAGCCCCCAAGCCTTTCTGTGTTGGAGCGAAGCCTTCAGTGGGAATAGTAAGCACTACGTGGCTTATCTTAAAAAAAACGCTATGTATTGCCACTTAGCTAGGGTTAAAACTATTCCCAGCGCCATAAAGTCTGCTTCGTTGTAAGCACTAAATAAGCTACAAATTACTACAAGCACTCAACTTTCCTCACTTGTCTAGAGGAAAAAGTACAGTTGTGTACACATCATAAATATAGATGTTAGAGTGTATTCACTGTTGCAGTCATCACATTTGGGTTATCCCTGCCAGGGTAGCCCTCAGTCGGTCCGAATACCACAGGCTTAATATTTCTGCGGCAGTTGCTGCCACTCCAAGACTGACGTCTGGTCATCACTGTTATAAATTAAGGCAGGCAACACCATTACTTCAGTTTTGCTTGCCCTGTCAAGATTCCTCAAGAGGGAGCTAGGTTATGGTGGAAGAATACCACCAGTAGAAAGTCAATACCAAAACATCCTTGTAAGGATGGATAGAGACAGAGAGAGAGAGAGAGACAAGGGGGATGGAGAGAGGGAAACCAGGACTCCAACAGTGAATACACTCAAACATCTACATTTATGGCAAGTGTACACAACTGTACTATGTTCTTCGTGTTTCACTGTTGCAGTCATCACATTTGGGTTGATTCTCAAAGCTGAAGAAAAGGGAGGAGGCAGTCAAGAAGACTGGGGGCTGGCTAGGATGCCCTGGAAGAGTGCTGTGGCAAAGCCTGCCCTGGATTTGGAGAAGATAGGCAGGTAGTGCTTGGTGAAGGTATGAACAGATGTCCATGTTGCAGCCTCCAGGATGTCCCTGGTGGGGAAACCTTTGAGGAGAGCTGAAGAGGTGGAGGTTGCTCTGGCAGGATGTGTCCTGACCCCCTTGGGGGGAGGTTTCCCATGCTGCTTGTAGCAGAAATTGATGCAGTGTGCCTTGCCCTCTGCTCCTGCAGCAAAGCTGACTAATAATTGATCAGTCTTCCTAAATGATTTAGTCCTGTCTAGGTAGAATCTGAGTTGTCTGTGCACATCTAGAAAGTGCAGAATCCTTTCCCCCTTGTTTTGTGGGTTAGGGAAAAAGGTGGGCAAATGATTGGATTGGTTGAGAGCCACACTGGACACCACTTTTGGCATGAAGGATGGGTTAGTCCTGAGGGAGACCCTGCCAGTGTGGAAATGATGAAGGGCTCTACAGACATTAGTGCTTGTAGCTTGGATACTCTTCTAGCTGAAGTGGTGGCCAGAAGCAAGGCTGTCTTCCAAGAGAGGGATTCTAACTCTGCTGATGCTGCTGGTTCAAAGGGAGGCAGGGTGAGTTTTTCCAAAACAAAGTTAAGGTCCCAAGCTGGGGTAGGTGCTCTTCTGGGTGTCCTCAAGTTTAGTCCCTCTTAGGAACTGTTTGATGAGAGGGTGGGAGAAAAGAGCTGGCTCTGTGCTGAAATGAGCAGAGATGGCAGAAGCATAAATTAAATGGAAGAGAAGGATAGACCCCTGTGTAATAGGTCAGCCAGGTAATCCAGGATGAGAGGTAGGGAGGGTTGTGCAGTTCCGGCTCCCTTAACCTGGATGCAGGTGCAAAACCTTTTCCACTTGTCAGCATAAGACTTTCTAGTGCTAAGGCATCTTGCCTCATATACAACATCTAGAACTTGTTTGCTTAGATTGGCAGCTTGTGCAGTGGGGTCAGGGAATAAGCCAAGATGCCAGATTGAGGGTCTGCAATTGGGGATGCATGAATTCTCCATTCCTCTGGGTCAGGAGTGTTGGGATCTGAGGGAGATGCCATGGTGACAGGCTTTGCAGCTGAGGGTGGCCAGTATGGGGCAATCAGGATTGTCCTCGGTTTTTCCTCCCTTATTTTGAGCAGTACCCTTGTAATGAGCGGTAGAGGGAGGAATGCATAGACCAAGAGGTTGACCTACTGGGAAGATCGAGCATCCACTTTCCAGGCCTTGCTGTGAGGGTCCCTGGTGCAGAATTTGCTGAGTTGATGGTTGGAGTGGGAAGCAAAGAGGTTGACCTTCAGGGTGCCCCATTTCTGGGTTACAAGGGTGAAGGTTCTTTGGTCTACCTGCCACTCATGTGGGTCCAGAAGATTTCTGTTTAAGTTGTCTGCCAGAGAGTTTAGAGAGCCTGGCAAGAATTGTGCTAGCAGGTGTAGTTGCATGGCTGAGGCTGTGTGCCAAAGGGTCATGGCGAGCCTGCACAAAGGGTACGAGTGAATTCCTCCCTGCTTGTTGATATACCACATCACAGTGGTGGTGTCTGTTTTGATTATTAGAGGCCCCGGGGAGAGTAGGGGTCTGAAGGCTGTCAGATCTTGCTGAACAGCTAGCATCTCTTTTTGGTTGATGTGCAGATGTTTTGGTTTGGGCTCCGTTGGCCCAGAATGCACCTGCTGTCCCTGTGTGAACCCCAGGCATAGTCTGATGCTTCTGTGGTGATGGCCTGGGCAGTGTGGGGTTGTGAGAAGGGTAGTCCCTTGTTGTGGTTGCATGCTGCTGCCCATCAAAGGAAATCTTTTCTTAAGCAAGGTATCATTGGTATAAAAGTTTCCAGGTCTTGGCAGTGCAGACACCAAAGGCTTTTTAGGTACCACTGTAGTTTCCTCATATGCAGCATGGCATATGGAATGAGTGGAATGCAAGAAACCATAAACCCCAAAGCTTGCAGGATTTTCCTTGTGGATAACTGGGGTCTGGTGGCTAGTTGAAAGAAGTAGGTTGTCAGGTAGGTTTGTTTTTCTGGTGTAAGGAATGTCATTTGGGATGCCGTGTCCAGGCTTGCTCCCAGGAATACAATTTTTTTGCGTGGGTACTAGTTTGGATTTCCTTTTGTTGATAGTATACCCCAGGGAGGACAGCAGGTCTTTCACAAAGGTCAGGTGCTTTAGCAGCTTTTCCTGACTGTCTGCCTGAATCAGGCAGTCATCTAAGTATGGATAAATTTGAATACTTCTTTGTCTGCAAAAAGCAATGGGGGGAGCCAGGCATTTTGTGAAAACTCTGGAAGCAGTGGATAAGCCAAAGGGAAGCGCAGAGAACTGAAAGTGCATTGATCCTGCCCTGAAACGGAGATATTTCCTGCAAGATTCCCTGATTGGGATGTGTAGGTAGGCCTCTTTTAGGTCTAGGGTGGCTAACCAAGTATCCTTGGAGAGAATAGGTAGATGTTGCTGGAGGGTGAGCATTTTGAATTTTGGTATCATCAGGAAAGTGCTTAGGATGGACAGATCGAGGATGGGACGCCAGGTGCCCTCTTTTCTGAGTACCAGGAAGAGTCTGGAGTAGAAACCTTGGTCTACCTGTTCTGCAGGAACATGCTCTATTGCCCGCATTGAGAGCAGGGAAAGGACTTGCTTTTTGGCCTCTGCCCACTGGTTTGGGGGAAGATCTGGGAACCCTCCTGTGGTTGGTAGAGTGTGGAAATAAAATTTGCATCCCTGGGACACTATGTTGAGGACCCAGCGGTCGCTGGTAATGGTGGCCCAGGTGCTTGCATGGAAGGAGAGTTTTCCTCCTAGGAATAAGAGCAGGTGGGCAGTAGAGGGGGTAGAAGCGTGAAGTCATTGTGAGTTCTTACCATGAGGGTGTGGCTTAGCACTCTCTGGTTTTGAAGGAGGAGGAACTCCATTGCTTAGATCTCTGCATTCCCTGGGGCTGCTGTCTGGGGGTCCTGCTTCCCTGGGGTCTGGGCTGAGCTGACCTGGAGAGCGCAGGAAAGGACCAGTGATTGGAGGGGCAATGCCTACTGAACCTCAGTGGCTGGACCTGCAAGAAGCTGTTAACTGTCTGCATAGATTTACCTTTTTCTTCAGTCTAAGAACTCCTCTGCCTTGGTGCCAAATAAGTTGTCTTTGTGCAGTGGTGCATCCAGTAATTTGGATTTGACATGGTCTGGCAAGGGCAGTTCCTTTACCCAAGCATGCCTTCTAAGGACAAAACCACTGACTGCTGCCCTGCAAGATGCTTCTAGGGCGTCAAAAACACATTGTAAGGTGTGCTTAGTTACTTGACTTGCAGAATGCATTAATTATTGTAACTATTTTCTGCACCAGCAGGCAAGGAAGATATTTTTGTTTGAAGAGTTCCATGGAATGTTGCTGGTATTTCAGCTTATGGAACTGACAATTTAGTGCTCTAATAGCAAGAGTAGCAGAGGTGTATACTTTTTTGCCCCATCTGTCTAATGCTCAGGAATCCCTATCTGAGGGGGTGGGATTCTTAGAAGAAGTTTCTGTAATACCTTTAGGTCCTTGAGAGATAACTTTGGGGTCAGCAGTAGAATTTCTGAATAGAAATTTGTGAGAGTCAGGGGTCTCTATAGTACCTGTCTGGTTTCCTGGGAGAAGGAGGGAGTGTCAGGAGACAAACTGGATTCCATAAAAACATCATCCACAACATCCAGGAGAGGAAGAATGGCCAGAGGTCTGTGCTATGGGAGATCTAGGAATTCCCAGAGTCTCTTTTTTGACTGAGGGTAGTTCTGACATTCCCATTGGAAATGATCCCTTAAGGTATTGTAGGGTTTCCCCAAAGGAAACGTCCTTGGGTGGAGAGGCTGAAGGGATGGATTCCTCGGCATCAGAATCCTCATAAGCTGAGAGGGGTTGCATATCTTCATAATCAGATGCATCAGAGTCACTGGACTCCTGTTCAGATAAGACTACTGGGGACAAATCTCTTTCTTTTGGAAGGAGTAGCCTGGATTCCCCTGATGAGCATTATAAGATCTTCTGCCATTTTAAGCATCTGAGACTGAGGCAAGGAAGCAGGTGCCTGAGATTGGGACGTCTGTTTCTTGGGTGAGGTTCATACCCTGGGCCTTAGAAACTTGGTAGTTTTCGAAAGAACGGTAGATGCGTCGAGAATCGGTAGTGCGAAGTACTTCCTCATAAGCTGGTGCCTGCTCAGTGGCTCCAGACCCATCCAAGGTAGAGACATCTGCAGGATCCTTAGTTGAGGAAGAGTCTTGCGGCATACCGGACTCCAAAAAGGTCTCGGTAGCGGCCTGTGAATCCACAGAAGCAGGCATCAGGGGCTGCAAAAGCGCCTCACTGAGGACTGGAGAACTGACGACTAGCTTAACAGAAGTGTAGTTGGCAGTTTTGGACCTCTGCGGTCTGTCTCTGTCTTTATCTTAACGTTTTTTCGGAAGATCTGCTGTCAGATGGCTAACCAAAGCCATATCAGAATTCAAGGACTGACAGCGAAAATATCTAGCTACAATAAGGACCCAACAACATATAGTTCTGGCGTTGAACAGAGCACAAAAGCAACAGCAGGGGACGTCGTGAGCCGTGGTCTGGGCCTAAGAAAATGACACAGTAGGAATGAAAATCTCGGTGTGGTATTTGCTTTCCACAGGCGAGACAATTGTTAACTTTTTCTAACATCGGTTATAACAAGAAAAAAGGATCTCCAATGGGGTACTTAGCTTTAGAAGACTTCAACTTCAATTTCGGAAACAAAAAACTCAGGTAGCGGCCGACCGGCACTCGTGCGAACTGCTTCTGCTTCGGGCTCCTCAGCAAGAAAGACTGATGTAATGGAGTTGGCTGCCTTAATTTATAACATTGATGACCTGACGTCAGTCCTGGAGCAACGGCAACCAACACAGAAATACTAAGCCTCTGGTATTCGAGCCGACTGAGGGCTATCCTGGCAGGGATAACCCAAATGTGATGACTGCAACAGTGAAACATGAAGAACATTACTTTTTAGTACTTAATAAATAAGCACCTATCCAGGCATATCTAAGGGTCAGCTCCCGGTGTTTTCTCCTGTCTACCTGATGAATCTGGGCATCTTGGGGCAATGCAGCAATTGCCTCATGTACACAGACAATCCTCTCCTCCTACCACCAACACTACAACCTGTGAGAGATGCACTTATATATCCAAACTGGAAGCAAAGCTCTCTTCACCCAAGACTGGACTAGACAGTCAAGAGAAGGTAAAGACTTGCAACACACCACACTCATCACATAGTCCGTCAAGACCAGCACCACCAAAGCACACACACAGAAACACAAAACACACACCTACATTCGCGGAGGCTCTCAATAAATATCTGCCCGAGCAACATGGACCTCCAAAGCAGAAACGCAAGCAACCTCCACCCCCACAACATAACCTAAATGACACATAACTCACAAACGCAAGTGTGCCACTCAATCACAGCCCATAAGGCAAAACAATGTACCCAACACTCTATAGTCAGGCAAACTGAAGTTCCACTCATCAGGTTAAACAAGGAGAAAGTTACTGTCAGCTGCCTGTCGGGTGCCAGGATCTGCCACATAACGCACACACACAGGTCACTCCACAAGTACAAATATGACTCTGTCATTGTCCATGTTGGTGTGAATGACCTGAGACATACCTCCCTGGACAACATGAAAAGAGACATGGAGGAGCTGTCCGATCTTGTAGCCCAGGAAGGTATGACTCTAGCCTTGAGTAGCATCCTGCCATCATCTAGAAATGACCTGGTTTAGTCCACATAGTTCTTTTGGTGGCTAATCTTTCACATTTATGTATTACTACAGGCTTATTGATCCATGTTTTGAACCAGCCAAGGTCAATTCATATGGTATTTTGGAATATACAGGATTTCAAATATATATGACAAGTTTGTGTTCTTGCATTTTGTCCATTAGTTGATTATTTTTCTATATATATACATTTTGTATTTTTCAAGTCAACATCATCTCCATGCTCATCATGGAATTGGATCATTTACTTACAGGCTTATCTGCTGATAGAGATGATCTATCAGCTTTTGGATTAGGGCCACTTGGTGAATGTTTGGAGGGTTCTGGTGCTGCATCCAATAATGACAGTTGTGAGAATATTTTCTCGAACTTAAATAAAGATATGAGATCTTTGCGAAATAAGGTTTGGCATTATAAGCTTTTCCGTGCCTATTTGACAAAAAGAATTACTCCACGTGGTTTAAGGATACGCACACAACAACTGGTGAATAACCCTGATGATCTCGTACTCAAACAATGGGGGGAGGTACAACAAGAAACATCTCTTAAATTTGTTGAAATACTGGCTAATTATCACAACAGGATTATTGAACAAGAAATAGCATCCATTACCTTACTCAGTGATAAAGCCAAGCGGTTTGAGGGACAGACTATATATACCAATAGCATAAAAAATTTAAGTAAAGAATTGTTAACATTAGAAACCCAGTTAAAAGAAAGAAGTTTCAAAGAGACTTGGATGATTACACCAAAGGTGATCCCTTCAATTTTGAAAATAAAGTAAAACATGTCCGAATTAGTTCACAAAATCGGACTACTTCCAAAAGGAAACGGCACTAAATCTATTCCAAAAAAGGGTGCACTTTACAACACAGACACATCAACTGAAGATTCTTCAGGTTTAGACACTAACTCTGTGGGTGCTACAGGCTCACCAGCATTGAAAAGAAGGAATTCCCTAATAATTCAGGGTTTACACACAGGAGGAAGGGGGGGCAGAAAACATAAAAGCTGTAGACAACATGGAAAGTCTACTACAGATGTTTGTGACCAAAGAACAAATGTGAATATAACAAACATTTCATCTCTTGTCCTTACCTCCTCTGAAATTGAAATTCTCAATAAAGGGTTATCATTTGTTCCTGGTTTCTTTGTTTCAGAAGAAAGTTTTGTTAATGACATAATTTCATATTGCAGGATTCTCAACCTCAAATTATTTTTTCAGGAACAACAGTCATCAAAGATCTCTGATGAATTTAAATATCACAAATCCTATTTTATGCCTCCCATGAATCAACATGTTTCCATGTTTCAACATGCGATTATTAAAGACCTTCACTTTCAATACAGGTCATTTCCCCCTTTACCTAATAACATATCCAGAACATGCATGGAAAACATTACCAAACTAGCCAACAATCATGAGCTGGTTATCATTGGTGCTGACAAAGGATAGTAGTACAGGATCTGTCTCAATATGACAATGAAGCTTTTAGACAATTATCCAATGTACGATACTATACCCAATTAACCACTGACCCAACACCTGTCTTCAAACAACAGATTGATTCTTTCCTTACATTATCTGTTGAAGAAGGTATCATCACCAAAAACACACAGTCCCAACTCATTATATCCAACCCTTGCCCACAGTACATATATTTTCTACCCAAAATACATAAAAACCTCCAGAATCCTCCTGGTAGACCTATTGTTTCTGGCAGGAATTCATTAACCGAACCTTTATCTCTCTTCTCAACCAAATATTTACAGCCGCTTTTAAAATGTGTCAGAGCAAGGATTAGGGACACCACGGAATTTCTTCAAATCATTTCCGAAACACAGTTGGAACCAGACTGGTTACTTTGTACACTGGATGTAACATCACTATACACCAACATTCCCCACTGGGCTGGTTTGGAGACCTTAGAATATTGGTTCAACAAGACTGAATTATACAAACCCAGCGTTAATACCCTTCTGTTGTGTTTGACAGAATATGTATTGACGAAGAATGTATTATTTTACAAGGGAAACTGTTATTTGCAAACTAAGGGGATTAGCAATGGGGGCTTCTTTCGCTCCTATATACGCAGATTTGTTCATGGCTTATTTCGAAGAACAGGTCATTTCTGACACTTCGCATAATATGTATATAGAAGAACTGGACATCTGGCGTAGATATCTGGATGACTGCTCGTTGGTATGGAGGGCGGATACTGAATATCTTTTGGAATTCACCACATACTTGAATGAAAATAAATGGAGAATCGAATTATCTGCCAACTATGATAAAAATAAAATGATTTTTTTTTGGATGTTCTGGTTTGTCGCGCATCTGATCATACGTTGAATACAGAAATTCATCGTAAATTCCCTGATAATAATTCACTCCTCCATGCCTCCAGGTTTCACCCCCCCCCATATTTACAAAAACATTCCCAAATCCCAGTTCATGCGTATTAAATGCATTTGTTCTGATCGACACACCTATACACGATTTAGGGACAATTTAGTTCTCAGATTTCATGACCGGGGTTACAAAATGGACCAATTATTACACACAAAACACACTGTGGACAATATGAATAGGGATGATCTCCTTCTTTACAAAAATAGGAATCAATCAAATTCCAAACCACCCAGACTCATTACTACATATGGACGTAATACTAACATATTAATCAATACCATCCAGCAAAACTGGAATATATTAACATGTGATCCAAAACTCAATGAAATACTTGGTGACAGATGCCTGTTTTCTTTCCATAAAGGCAGAAATTTATCTGCTTTTTTCAATCATTTCAAACATTCCGAAGCCAAAATTACCAACACTATCCAAACCACACTATCAGGTGAACCTTTACTTGGATGCTTTCCTTGCGGACACTGCACACATTGTGCCAAGTTATTTAAAACAAAACATTTTAGTAGTCAAAATACCCCCGAGGTTTATAATATAAAATTTTTGCCAAGTGTTCCTCGGACTGGGTAATATATTTGGCCAAGTGCAACTGTCCTGCATTTTACGTTGGTCAAACTTCAAGACCCTTGAAATTCAGAATATCTGAACACCTCAGTGACATTAAAAACAAGAGAGAAACCAATGCTCTTTATAAGCATTCATTAATACACAGTAATGCATGTTTTAATTTCACCATTATAGATAAAATAAACAGATCCAGAAACAATAAATTAGGTTGGCATGAATTACTGAATTTCATGGAGAGAAAATGGATTATTAAACTTAGTGGTCTCTTTAAGCCAGGTCTTAATGAGCATTTGTAATTAATCACATGGTCTATTCATTTATTTATAAATTGGTTCTTTTTTTGTGAATCTTTTACACTGATGAAGGCTCTGTATTGAATTAGCCGAAACCGGTCTGTCAAAAGAACCAAAATACTTTTATTAAAGTATTCTATGTTACAATAAGGTGCCTTGTATGCTGGTCCTTGTTTTTTGTTTGGATCATCTAGAATGATACCACAGTACAAGGACAAAATGATTGGCTAAGCTTCTGGTGTCATTCTACAGGGATCCAGTATCTGTCTGCCTGGGATGAGATGATCGACAGACCAAGATACTTTGCCAGAGATGGCCTGCACCCGTCGCCTTGGGATTCCGGATACTGGCCAAGGCTCTTGCCACCCCTATAATGCCTTTTTTAGACAAGGTTCAAATGACAAATTCACCACCGTAACAGGTACAAGCAAGCAAAATCTGAGGGTAATGCTACTCAATGCTAGAAGTCTAAACCTCAAAATGCACAAACTAAGTGGAGAACATCGATGTCTGTGCAGTGACAGAGACCTGGTTCAAAGCTCCAGAGAGCATCCCTGCATTACCAGGCTATAATTCATACCACACCTTTCGGCCACCTAACCTGGACCAAAACACTAAAAGTGGAGGCGTGTCCATATTCATTAAGGATATCCACACCTCCAGGAAAGTTGCTCAGCATAATGCATTTGAGATTATCCAAGTGCAACTAACTCTGGGCAAGACCGCAATCCAAACTGTAGCTTGCTACAGATCCTCCACTATGCCACAGGATTCCCACTCCTCATTTCTTGATACACTGGAAAATATTAGGGTACACCCTAATAATGGGCTATTTCAACTACCCCACCATTAAATGGGAAAACTACTCATGTACCAACTCTTTTGCTCAACATTTTCTGGAATTTATAAATTCCAACGCATTGGATCAACTTATCCACAACCCCCACCAGGGGCAGCAATATCCTAGGCCTGGTCATTACCAACATGGGCAACCGGTTTTCCACACCAGAGGTCAATTCCTCGTTGGTCAGATCCGACCACAAGCTAATCACCCTAGACATCCACATCCCACCCCCACCTCCCACAAACCACCATAAAAACTTTCTCCAAAGCCAACTTCACACTTCTTAAGACAGAAGTGGCAAACTTCATGACACCCATGCAGACGGACGACAGAGGTACGACTGCTGAGTCCTACACAAATACAGAAGAAAGAAACTGCTGCAAAAAAGATTAAAATTCCATGATTGGAGGAACTCCCTGATCAGCCTCAGTAAGAAGCTGAGATCCCTCATAAAATTCTCCAAAGCTAGTTATGAAAACAAAATCGCCACTGATTCTAAAGACAACCACAAAGCATTTTATAGCTATGTCAAGAATCTCAATGGCACCACTCAGATCTGCTCTGAGTTGCAGCACAATGGCACCAAATATACAGAACCAACTGACATTGCCAACATCCTGGCAGATAGGTTCAGTGCTAACTTTACCCCCCCCCCTCACCCCCTAAAGGGGGCCATCTCTATACCGGAAGAATGCAAAGTAATCACAGCTGCACAGGTAAAAACCACACTCTCCAAAGCCAAGAACACAGCATTCATGGGACCTGACAACATCCCAGGCTGGATTCTACATGAACTACAGAACAAACTGGCACACCAACTGAGTGCCATGTTCAATCATAGCCTCACCTCAGGCTTTGTGCCACTAAATGGCGCACAGTGACGGTTATCCCACTCCACAAAGGGGAGCCACCACAGACCTTGGGAACTACCGGCCCATTAGCCTGATGAGCCTGGTCTGCGAGGCTATGGAAAGTATCATCATGGAATTTATAAACAATGACACTGGTAATCTCCAAACTCTGGACCCCAGCCAGTTCAGGTTTGTAAAGGGCAGATCATGTCTCCTAAACCTGACAGACTTCTTTGAAGTGGTCACCAAAGCCGTAGATGAGGGTAAAGTGGTTCACACAGCCTATCTAGATCTCGCCAAGGCTTTCAACACCATCCCCCCACTCTGGAATTATAGATAAACTCACTAAACTAGGTATAAATCCCTATGTCACAAGATGTGTTGCCAGCTGGCTCACTGATGGAACCCACACTGTGAAAGTAGCAGACTCCAAATCCGACTTCAGACCAGTGACAAGTGGAGTACCACAGGGTTCAGTCCTGGGTCCTCTCCTGTTTGGCATCTACTTCTCTGAAGTACAGGCTAACACACAAGGTCTTTGGCTAATGAAGTTCGCAGATGACTGCAAACTAGGAGCCATAATCGAAACTCCTAATGATGTAGACATCCTACAAAAGGACCTCACTAAGACAGATGCCTGGTGTTAAAGCCATGGCCTCAAGCTTAAATGCCAAGAAGTGCATTGTCATCCCTTTTGGTAAAAACTCTATACCCATGAACTACCACATAGGCAGTAGTCTACTTAACACCCAAAGTGTGATAAGAGACCTTGGGATACAGGTGGACAGTAGTGTCTCCTTTAATAATCACATTGCCACAGTAGTCAGGAAATCCTTCTACATGGCACACCATCACAAAAGGTTTCTCATCCAGGAAAAAAGAGATCATTGTTCCCGTCTACTCGTCACTCAATAGACCCATTATAGAATACAGCATTCCTTTTGGTATGTACCTCACAAGCCATCTACAACAATTGGAAAGGCCGCAGAAATACCTCACAAAGAGGATTACTGGCCTCAAACAGATGCCCTACGCAGACAGTCTCAAAAAACTCTAGTTTTACTCCGTCACATATCGCCTACTCAGAGGCGATTTCTGCCTAACATACGAAGCTATGTCAAATCCAGAGCTGTTGGACATGCTCCACTTAAAGAAATCCCAATCCCTCTGAGCTACATGCTCTGGGACCTAAACCTTGTCACCACAATAAACAGAACATGCTGGAGGGATAGATTCCGGTCCCAGAGACTTCCCATACTCTGGAACAAACTACCTATCTATATCAAACAAAGCTCCTCATTAGCACTCCAAGAAAAATCTTGATGACTGGATGGGAGATGGGAAATTCACCCCGGGGATCACTTCTATGGCTCTGCTTGACAGGGGCACAGGATATTAATATTCTTGGGTGGTGAAAGTCAGGGTACCTTTTTGGGTAGACCTATACAGGCCCTAGGGCCAATAGCCTAGTACATACCTATGAACACTTTATACACTTCTGATAACTCGGATATCTTTGATTAATAAGAAAAATATGGATTCACTATGCACATGTTGAAAAATGCAGGTCATTTCCTCTTATTTTACTCATTTCATGCAATTCTGACTTTATTTCAAAGATTTTCCGTAGTAATTTGAATATTTTTATCAGTATCGGACATATCGGTTTATGCAAATATCATTTAGAATGTTCTGTAGGCCTTGTTTCATATTTTGTGAATAAGAAATAGTGCTGAGCAAGTTTTAACATCTGAAATTCGTTTCTGACCTGTTTTGCTAAGTATATGTACAGTAAGGGCGATTCACTCCTTTATTCTTCCAGGTCCAACAAAGTGCCTCTCGAACATAAACTGAAGGATTTGGATTCCATCCTGGCTTTAAGTCGTTTTAAACATACCGCTTCTGAAATCATGTCTCTTGTCCGTCTCTAAAACGGATGACAAGCAGCTTCATAAAATATAAACAAACTGGTTAACAGACAGACCTTACATACATACATGTTTACATCTCAACAGCTTACTACAAAATGACAGTCAGGCTTGCACGTTCTCAGTATTTATACACTTGTGCAAGCCCTTGGGACAGCTTCTTAAAAGTATATACACACACATTGCTCTACAGATACAGTGGATATAAAAAGTTTACACACCCCTGTTAAAATGCCAGGTTTTGTGATCTAAAACAATGAGACAGCAATAAATAATTTCTAAACTTTTCCCACCTTTAATGTGACCTATAACCTGCACAATTCAATTGAAAAACAAACAAATCTGTTAGGGGAAAAAATATAAAAAATAAAAATGTACAATAAGCTGGTTACACAAGAGTGCATACCCTTAAACTAATACTTTGTTGAAGCACCTTTTGATTTAATTACAGCATTCAATTTTCTTGGGTACACATCTGTCATCAATTAAAGGGACTCTCATTAACCCCAAATAAAGTTCAGCTGTTCTAGTAGGATTTTCCTGACATTTACTCAGTTGCCTGCTACACCAAAAGCCATGGTTCACAGAGAGTTTACAAAGCATCAAAGGGATCTCATTGTTGAAAAGTATCAATCAAAAGAACTGTACAAAAAAATGTCAACAGCATTGGATATACCATGGAACACAGTGAAGACAGTCATCAAAATGTGTAGGAAATATGGGACAACAGTGACGTTGCAATGAACTGGATATCCCTCCAAAACTGATGAAAATACGAGACGAAAACTGGTCAGGGAGGCTGCCAAGAGACACAGCAACACTAAGGAGCTGCAGGAATTTTGACAAGTACTGGTTGTGTACTACATGTGACAACATTCTCCCATATTCTCCATATGTCTAGGCTATGGGTTAGGGTTGCAAGACAGAAGCCTTTTCTTACACAGAAAAACATCCAGGCTTGGCTAAAATTTGCAAAACAATACATCAAATCTCCCAAAAGCATGTGGGAAAATGTGTTATGGTCTGATGAGACCAAGGTTCAATTTTTTGGCCACAATTCCAAAAGGTACGTTTGGCACAAAAACAACACTTTGCATCACCAAAAGATTACCATCCCCACGGTGAAGCATGGTGGTGGCAGTATCATGCTTTGGGGTTGCTTTTCTTCAGCTGGAACTGGGGCTTTACTCAAGGTGGAGTGAATTATGAACATTTTCAAATACCATCCACTTTTGGATCAAAACCTTCAGGCATCTGCTAGAAAACTAAAGATGAAGAGGAATTTCACCTTTCAACATGACAATGATCCGAAGCATACATCCAAATCAAGAAAAAAAGAAGTTATGTACTTACCATAAGGTTCCATGCGAGTTGTTTATCTCGCCTTCATTCTTCACTGATGGGTTTGGAGCCGATCCCTCGGTTCCGATACGGCCAATTGCAAAGCTCGAGGTCTTCAAATAGCTCGAGGCCAAGTCCCTGTCCCATGATGCACCTGTGAATTACCTCAGATCTTGTTTGCTGCATATACTAATACCATATGTCATTATACCATTCCCAGAAGGAATAGAAGGTATGAGTAACCAGGATAGGGTCAGCATCTCGGTCATCTATCAGCCCAGGATGGGGAAGGAGGGAGGGACGTAAGAATGAAGGCGAGATGAACTCACATGGAACGTTATGGTAAGTACATAGTAAAACAAATTGCTCCAAGGCTGCAAAGGTGGCGCTGGAAATCCAGAAGCAAAAAAGTCCAAAACAAATGTTGGTACTCCTTCTTCCACACAAGTAGAAAATGAAAGGCTGCCAGTAGAGTAAAAAACCTTCGCTTTATTGTAGAATATTCACACCAACAATCCCATCAAGCGCTTTCGCTCAGCCCTTTGCTGAGCTTTTCAAGATAAAATAACCTTCAAGTGAACACTCCTTATATACATATAAAATTCAGCTAATTGTATAATTAATTGGTTAATTGGAAAAAATTTTTATCCATTTAACCCTTCATTTCCTTTTCCTACAAGGAATGTTTTTAAACAGCCTTTGCAAAATGAAAGTTGTTACATGTTAAAAATGCAAAGTGCTGCAAAACCCATTTGTTTTTAAACTCATCTAGGTGCTGTTGAGTATATAAATAAATCCATCTACAAACATCAAATTACTAACCATTTTTTCTTTCTTTTTCCCAAAGGGATATTTTCAAACAGTTTTTGCAGAATAAAACTTGTTACGTAATAAAAATGCAAAGCACTGCCAAGCATACTCATTTTTAAAATCGCTCAATTTCCATTGAATGTACACAATAATAGAATAAATCCATCTGCACGCATCGAATTAATAAACCACATATGTACATTTACTTGCTCAGGCCTTCTTGTAAATAATGGTCGAGCAGGTATATATTAAACCACATGTCTGTTTAATAATTTAAAAAAAAAATTATGTTGCCTGTCTATAATTGCCATGAAGCTTGCTCTCTGGAAAACCCTTTCAATTGATCCTACAGACACTATGGCCTTAAATTTATAATTTTGCTTTCCTTAATTTCAAGACGCTGCTGATACTGCAAGCATCATTTAGACCTGGCCGTCTTCCTGCATCTAGTCTTAGCTGCCATATCAATTCTTTGTGTTCCAACAGGGTCTCCCAATCACCCCCTCTAACATCTGCTTTTACCTGTTCCAAAATGATGAATTTATCTCCATATCGGGACAAAAAAGAGAATGCCTGTAAAAAGCATTAGTTTCCTTTTTTTTAGTTATGTCATAAAAATGCTCATAAATTCGTCTTCTTAAAGTTCTCTCCGTTTTTCCTATATAAAAACTTTTGCATTTCATACATAAGCCTAAGTAAACAATAAATTCAGCATTACAATTGTAATAGCCCCTCGGTTGACACAAAAATTTTTTTGATGGTAAATATAACTTGTGTCCATTAAATATCGCTGGGCATTGTTTGCACATTCCACATTTATATGTGCCTTCTTTTTTATTGTTCACATTTAAACCCATTTGTTTGGTCTGTTTCATTTCCAACATTTCTTTTAAGTTGGTACCTCTCCGTCTAACAAATCTGGGAAACTCTGGGATCATACTGCCCAACCTGTCATCTCTGTGTCACTACTAGACAGAGGCACAGTAAACTAAATCTATACTTTTGTACCATTACATGGGGTGGCGAAAGCCACATACACTATGGCTAGGCTTATAAATGCCCTAGGGCAGATAGCCTAGTACTAAACTATGAAACTATGAAGTTGGTTCAAATGGTGGGAGAATTATATGTGAAAGCATAAAATTTAGATTCCATGGAGAATAGGGAGATTTCACAGGTGGTCTAATATGAAAAGTCCCTTTGAGAAAGGCTTTGAATAACTTGTGAGACATTATGTTCAATCCTTCAAATCCAAGATGAAAATTAGAAATAGCAGCTAATTGAACCCAAACTGTTGCTGCTGCAGCACCTTTGCTAAAAAATCATAGTCAAGAATTCTAACATGGATGCCATAGGGGCTTGGTAAGGATCAATATTATTTTGAGAGGCCCATATAGAAAATTTCTTCCATTTGCTAAGTATATAGCTTTCTAGTCAAAGATTTATGAGAGGACAAAAGGATCTGTTTTGTCTCATTGGAAAGGTTATGGAATCTGGTATGATGGGAACTGGAGCAGCCAAGCTGTCAGCTTCAGGGACTGCAGAGAGGGATGAAGGTTCCCAGATGGGTGTGTCAAAAGGTGTGGAACTGGGTCCAGAATCCAAGGATCCTCCAAAAGATGAAGTCGAAGGAAGGGGAACCAAATCTGACAAGGCCAATGAGAGGCTATAAGAATGATGGTCCTTCCCAGGGATTTTGCTTTCTGTAGAAACTTGGGTATCAACGGGATTGGTGGAAATGCACAGAGGAGACCTGGAGGCCAATCATGTACGAGTGCATCCCCTGGGGCTTCTCCCGGTGGGGGAATCAAGGCAAAGTAGCTTCTGCATTTTGTGTTCATGTGATTGTCAAAAAGGTAGCAGCAAGGCTGGCCCCACCTGTGGAATATCTGGTCTGCAACTTCTTTCTTGAGGGATCACTCATGGGGCAATAAGATTGCCCTGCTCAGTTTGTCTGCTATCACGTTGATTCTCCCTGGGATGTGCATTGCCAACAGAAAGTGCTGGGTGGAAACAGCCCACTGCCAAACTCAGAGAGCCTCGCGACAAAGGGGGTAAGACCTGGTTCCTCCTTGTTTGTTCAAATACCAGACCACTAACATGTTGTCTGAATCACAATCGTACCCAGAGGAAGAGAGTCGTGAAAGTACTGCAACGCCAAAATTATTGCTCTCATCTCTAGGACATTGACATGCAGATGTGTCTCTTGATCAGTCCATGTGCCCTGGACAGTCTTTCCCTGAAAATGCCCCCCTCCACCCTATTAGGGAAGCGTCCGTGGTCACAGTGGCAGCAGGAGGGGGGTAGCACAAATGGGCGTCCTATAGTGACATGAAGTGAGGTCAACCACCACTGAAGATCCTTCTTGCAAGAATTTGTGATCATTATAGTGCAATTCAAGGGTAACTCTTGGTAAGACTACTGAGTGAACAAGAGCCATTGAAGTACCCACATGTGCATATGAGCTAGTGGTATGGTTAGAATTGCTGCTGCCATCATGCCTAATACTTTCAGAACTTTCGATGCTGGTACTTTGTCTTTTGATATCAGGATGCTGACACGTTGACGAAGAAGAGAGACTCTTTCTATTGGAAGCCTTAGAGTAGTGGTGGTGGTGTCTAACTCTGCCCCAATATAAACGATATGCTGCGATGGCGACAAGGCAGATTTTTCTGAGTTGATTGTAATGTCCAGATGATTGCAGAGTGGACTCCCTGGCCTGAATGAGTTGATGCCTAGTGGTGGCAGTAAGGAGCCAATCATCTAGGTATGGAAACACCTGGAATCCTAGATGCCTCAGGTGAGCTGTGACCATTGCCATGCATTTGAATACTCTGGGGGCTGTAGTGAGACTAAAGGGCAGGGCTCAAAAAGTACAGTTTTGTACCTACCATAAATGTAGATGTTCGAGTGCTAATACAGCTGCAGTAATCACAGATGGGTTCTCCGCCATCAGGCGGGTCCTCGGTCGGCCGAATTCCAAAGTCTAGGTCCGGCGTCGGTTGTTGTCGCTTTCTCTCCTGACGTCAGTGAGGCAGGAGTATATAAAAGACACAGCCGATGCCATTTTCTTCAGTCTTTCTTGCCCCAGATGTCAGGTGCCCCTAGAAGGAAGGCAATACATAAATTATAATTATATACAAGAAATGCAATATAAACAAAAATCAGAAGTTGCAAGCAAATATACCATAGAAGGATATACCATAGAAGGATAATCCAATCAGGTTGTATGAAGAGGGGTTAGGCCCTAGGCCTTCACCAAGAGGGGAAGGAGGGAGCCAAAACTGTACTGCAGCTGTATTAGCACTCGAACATCTACATTTATGGTAGGTACAAAACTGTACTATGTTCATCGTGCATACAGCTGCAGTAATCACAGATGGGTGGAATCCCAAAGCTACGCACAGGGTGGTAGGCACTAGGTGGAACTGGGATGAGCCAGAATGCCCTGCAACACAGCAGTGGCAAAGCCTGCTCTAGTTTTGGAATATAAACGCAGGTGGCAGTGTTTTGTGAAAGTATGCACAGAACTCCAGGTGGCTGCCTCCAAAATATCCTTGGTAGGAACTCCTCTGAGGAAGGCTGTAGAGGTAGCTGTGGCCCTGGTGGAGTGGGATCTGATGCCTGTAGGGACAGATTTTCCATGATAGGAGTAACAAAAATGTATGCAGTGGCCTATCCATTTTGAAATTGTTTGTTTGGTAACTGGCTTCCCTTGAGCTCCTACAGCATAGGACACAAAAAGTTGTTCTGATTTCCTGAAAGACTTTGTTCTGTCCAAATAATAACGTAGCTGTCTATGGATGTCTATGGAGTGTAGTAGCCTTTCCCCTTTGTTTTGAGGATTGGGGTAAAAGGTAGGTAAGTGTATGGTTTGATTTAAAGCTACCCTGGATACCACTTTAGGCATAAATGACGGATTGGTTCGAAGGGAAACCCTGTCCTGATGGAAGATGATAAAGGGCTGCACAGCCATGAGGGCTTGTAGTTCTGAAACCCTACGAGCTGAGGAAATGGCCAGAAGGAAAGCTGTTTTCCAGGACAAATATTGCAAATCTGTTGAGGCAGCTGGTTCAAAGGGAGGCAAGGTTAATTTTTCTAGAATGTAATTTAGATCCCAAGCTGGAATTGGTTGTTTTCTTGGTGGTCTTATATTCTTAGCCCCTCTGAGGAACTGTCTTAAGAGTGGGTGAGAAAATAAGGGTGGATCTGTGTTGAATTCTGCAGAAATGGCTGAGGCATGGATTTTTATGGAGGAAAAAGAAAGTCCACTGTTCAGCATCTCAGCTAGATACTGTAATACCTGAGGCAAATTCAGTTTTCTAGGGTCATGGTCTTTTTTCTCATTCCAAGAGCAAAACCGTTTCCATTTTGCGGAGTAAGCCTTTCTAGTAGATGGCCTTCTGGCCTCCAAAATGATATCCTGCACCTCTTTGGGGAGTAGAGTGTGTTGTGGTGTTAAGGAATTTTCCATGCAGCGAGATTGAGTGTTTTCAGCTGACTGTGAAGCGTTTTGTAGCTGTGCTGAGTCAGCAGAAGAGGCATTAGAGGTAGGGACCAGGGAGGAGTATGTGTTAGGCTCCTCAGGAGTGGGTACCAGTGTTGTCTTGGCCAGTCTGGAACAATCAGTATCATCTTCGGTCTGTCTGCTCTTGCTTTCAAGAGCACCTTGGGCAGAAGAGGCAGAGGTGGGAAAGCGTACACTGTCCATGCTGTCCAACTGAATGAAAGGGTGTCCACTCTCCAGGCCTTTGGATGAAAGGTCCTTGAACAAAACTTTTCCAACTGATGATTCCTGTGGGAGGCGAAGAGATCTATGTCTGGCCTCCCCCACGCTTGGATTATCTTTGTAAACACTTGAGGATGCAACTTCCATTCGTGTGGATCTGTCATATTTCTGCTTAGATTGTCTGCCAGCGTGTTTTCCAAACCTGGCAAGTACTGTGCTTGAAGTTCGATTTGCCATTCCAGAGCCAAGTTCCAAAGTGTCATGGCTAGTCTGCACAGGGGGTATGAATGTGTTCCTCCTTGTTTGTTTATGTACCACATTACTGTGGTGTTGTCTGTTCTTATCAGTAATTGTCCTGGATGCAGGAAGTCCTTGAAAGCTGTAATTGCATTTATCACTGCTAGCATTTCTTTTTGATTGATGTGAAGGCGCTTTTCCTTTTGGGACCATTTGCCCTGAATGCACCTGTCTGTCATGTGCGCCCCCCAGGCGTAATCTGAGGCGTCTGTTGTGATGACTTGATTTGCTTGAGGCTTGCAGAATGGGAGACCTGTGTTTGTTTGACATGCTTGGGCCCACCATAGAAATTCCTTTTGCAAACATGGAATTATTGGTATTATTGTTTCCAAACTGTGGCTGTGTTGAGACCAAAGGTTTTTTAAGTACCATTGAAGTTTCCTCATATGCAACTTTGCACATGGGATTAGAAGAATGCAAGATGCCATGAATCCCAGAGCCTGCAGGATTTTCCTTGCAGTAAGCCTGGTACAATTTGCTAGTATTTTGAAGTATTGAGTTAGTTGCCCCTGTTTTTCTGGCGTAAGATAGGCCATCTGGGTGTTTGTGTCCAAGTTGGCACCCAGGAAAGTTATTTTCTGAGATGGTGTTAGCCTGGATTTCTCTTTGTTGATTGTGTATCCCAGAGACTGCAGTAACCGTGTTACATAAGCCAGATGTTTCAGAAGTATGTGCTTGCTGTCCGCTTGGATCAGGCAGTCGTCCAAATAAGGGTAAATTTGTATCCCTTGAAGTCTGCAGTAGGCAATTACTGATGCCAGGCATTTTGTGAATACTCTGGGCGGAGTAGATAAGCCAAAGGGCAATACAGAGAATTGATAGTGTATTGAACCTGCAAGAAATCTGAGGTATCTTCTGCAGCTTTGTCTGATTGGGACATGCAGGTATGCCTCCTTGAGGTCCAATGTTACCAGCCAAAACTCCTTGCCCAGCATGGGAAGAAGCTGCTGTAATGTGAGCATCTTGAATTTTGGTACGAGTAATTAGAAGTTATGTCCTTACCATAACATTCCATGTGGAGTGTTCATCTCGCCTTTGTTCTTACACCTGGGTTCGGAGCCGATCCTCGGCTCCGTGTCGGCCGCTTGCAAGCTCTGCATCGAGAAGAAGCTCGAGACCAACCTAACTCCCACAATCCCCCTCTGCCTTTACCTCAGATCTAGTTTGCAAGCAAACCAGAAGTCAGAGAGAGAGCATATTCATGCAAAAAAACAAACATAACTGTACAAGTACTTATCCATATATATATATATATATATATATATATATATACAAGATATACATATATATACAACCACTGCAAAAGCAGAAGCCAAATAACCCAGACCAGGCACCAAACTGTACGTTCTTCCTGAGGGTGGGAGGGTGGGAATGTAAGAACAAAGGCGAGATGAACACTCCACATGGAACGTTATGGTAAGGACATAGCTTCTAAATGTGAGTGTGTTCGATCTCGCCGTTTGTTCTTACACCTGGGTAGCGTCACTAGCTCCATGTTCCTGAGGAACTCACTGGAGAACGTTCTTGAGCACAGTGGAACCAAAGGTTGCCCTGTCCCTAGAAACCCTGTCTACTTTGTAATGAGAGATGAATGTATGTGGTTTAGACCAAGTAGCAGCTGCACAAATAGTGTCTAATGGCAGGCGAGCTGCATGAGCCAGGGATGTAGACACTGATCTTGTAGAGTGTCCCTTGGGTTTGACAGGTAAAGTTTGTTTTGAAGAATCATAAACAAATATAATGCAATCAGTTAGCCATTTGGAAAGGGTTCGTTTAGTAACTGCTACACCTTTCCTGCTGTCAGCAAAACTACAAAAGTTGATCAGATTTCCTGTGATCCTTTGTTCTATCCAAGTAAAATCTAAGTTGTCTATGGACATCCAACTTGTGTAACATATACTCCAATTTATTGGAGTGATTTTTGAAAAAGGTAGGTAGTTCAATGGATTGATTAATGTTATTAATAGAGCAAACTTTGGGGAGAAAGGATGGATTAGTGCGAAGAGATACTCTGTCAGAATGAAAGATCAGATAAGGGTGTTTAATGGAAAGAGCCTGAAGCTCAGATACTCGCCTAGCGGATGTAATGGCTACCAAGAAGAGGGTCTTCCACGACAAATACTTCAATGGACAAGAGGAAGCTGGCTCAAAAGGAGGTAACATCAATTTAGATAATAAAAGGTTTAGATTCCAAGGAGATGTAGGAGTTCTAACTGGTGGTCTAATATGGAAAGATCCTTTTAAAAAGGCCTTACAAAGTCTGTGAGCCATAATAGGTGCCCCACATTCTTCCACATGAAAGTTGGAAATGGCAGCCAATTGCACTCTTAAAGTGGCAGGAGAAGCTCCTTGGTGGAACAATTCTGTTAAAAACTCCAAGATCTTGTTTAACGGAGCTATGACAGGGTCCAAATGCTGTGTATTTGCCCAGAATACAAAACGCTTCCATTTACTAGTGTAGGTCTTAGTAGTGGAAGCTTTATGAGAAGCCACTAGTATATTCTGAACTGCAGGTGAGAGAAGATTAGACCTGGCTAAGAAGCGGAGCAGCCAAGCTGCTAGACGGAGTGATAAGAGCGAGGGGTGGGGAACCCCTGACGAGTGTGTCAGTAGATCTGGCTCTGGGTCCAGGATCCAGGGTCCCCGAATGCTGTGTGCCAGAAGAAAGGGGAACCAAATTTGACGAGGCCAGAATGGGGCAATGAGGATTATCGTCCTTTGCAGGTTGTTGGCTTTCTTCAGAAACTTTGCAATCAGGGGAAAGGGAGGAAAAGCATACAGGAGACCCGGGGGCCAATCGTGCACCAGCGCGTCCCTGGGGACTTCCCCTGGAGGGGGTAATAGGGCAAAGTAGCTCCTGCATTTAGCGTTCATTGGAGACGCAAAGAGATCGCAGGAAGGCTGGCCTCACTTGCGAAAAATCTTCTTCGCAACTAACTGTTTGAGGGACCACTCGTGAGGCAATAGGATTGCTCTGCTCAGCCTGTTGGCTATGACGTTGGATGACCCCTGGATGTGCGTTGCGATCAGAAAGCGACCCGTGGACTCCGCCCATTGCCAGATTCTCATGGCTTCTCTGCATAGTTGATAAGACTTGGTTCCCCCTTGTTTGTTTATGTACCAGACTACGGACATGTTGTCTGTCTGAACTGCAATAGTCCCTAGAGGAAGAAGGGGAGCAAAGTGTTGCAACGCTAGAAACACTGCCCTCAACTCTAGAACATTGATGTGCAGATTGTACTCTAAATTGGTCCATTCGCCTTGGACTGTCTGTCCCTGAAAGATGCCCCCCCACCCTATCAGGGAAGCGTCCGTGGTCACCGTAGCTGTCGGCGTGGGTAGCACAAAAGGTCTTCCGCTGGAAAGGTTGCAAGTCTGAAGCCACCAGGCTAGGTGCAATTTGCATGTATTTGTGATCAGAATTTCGTGTGTCAGAGGTAGCTGTTGGAACGACCATTGTGCAAACAGTAGCCATTGTAGAACTCTCATGTGCAGTCTTCCCAATGGTATCGCAATGAGAGAAGCTGCCATGAGACCCAAAACCTTCAGAACCAGTTTTGCTGGGGATTTTCCGGATGACAGAAGAAGAGATATGTGGCTTTGTAGTGAGGCTATCCTTTCTGGGGGAAGTCTAAGAATTAAATGATGCGTATCCAATTCTGCTCCTATGAATGAGATATGCTGTGATGGCTGTAGTGAAGATTTTTCGAAATTTACGGAAATTCCGAGATGAACACAAAGCTGTAGTGTGTAATCCCTGGCCTGAATCAGCTGACGCTGGGTGGTGGCAGAAAGGAGCCAGTCGTCCAGATACGGAAACACCTGGAATCCGAGGCGTCTCAGGTGAGACGCCACCACTGCCATGCATTTGGTAAAAACCCTGGGGGCTGAGGTTAGACCAAAGGGCAGGGCTCGAAACTGAAAGTGGCTGGCTCCCAGCCGGAAGCGCAAGTGATCCCTGGACGCCCTGGCCATTTTGATGTGGTAGTAAGCGTCCTTCAGATCTATTGAGCACATCCAATCGTCCTTCTGTAAAAATGGAAGGATCGATTGAAGCGTGACCATTCGGAACTTTTCTTTCTTGACGAAGGTATTGAGATTGCTTAGGTCCAGAATCGGCCTCCAGTCCCCTGTCTTCTTTGGAACTAAAAAGAACCTTGAGTAAGTTCCGAATCCTCTTTGGTCCGCTGGGACTGGTTGGATGACTTTTTTCTAGCAGCTTTGAAATTTCTATAGCTGCAGGGTCTCGCAGATGGGGCGGCACATCTGGGAGTCTTCTCATTAGAATGGGGGGCACTAGGAAGGGTATTCTGTAGCCTCTGGTAACAACGCTTTTTACCCAGTTGTCTGATGTAAGATTTTGCCAGGCCTGAGGGTATAAAGCTAAGCGACCCCCGACTGCCTCCAGAGCAGGACAGTCGGACCTCCTCTCAGGAGTGCTGGAAAGGTTTTCCAGGGGGTGTATCCCTGTCACCTTGGTTTTGGACCCCTCTGCCGCCAGGGCGGCGTCTTCCACCTCTGCCCCTCCTCTGCCTCTAGAGGGGCATCACCCTGTGTGCCTGGGAAAGATCCTTGGGGTTTTGAAACCACATTTTCCCACAGCGTTGCCCTTTGGGGTACGGTCTGGATGGGGTGGAAAAACGGACTCCGACAGCAGACAGAGTCTTTCCCTCCTGTTCACACCGGGTAAGGGTCTCCTTTACTTTGGGGCCAAAGAGAGTGGCACCGTCAAATGGGGCGTTAGTAAAGGAAGACTTGAAGGCTTCCGCAAATGAACATAAGCGCATCCAGGATTGTCTACGAAGAGCAATCGCTGAAGCTGCTGCCCTACTCGATCCTTCGGCTGGGTATGAGATCAGCCTCATGGACGAGTTTACAATGGATGTAAGGGTATTGAGATGTGCTGTAACTTTCTCTGAAACAGCAGCATCTGTAGTACCCTGGAGGGTATCTCCCAACTCTTTGACTAGATCCCTCTGTAGTCGTGTGAAGTGGGTCAAATAGTTCAGGGATCGCATAGAAAAAGCCGCTGAACTAAAAATGCGCTTCCCGTACCTGTCCATAGTCCTAGAATCTGTTAGGCGGATGGACAGATGAGGAAGATTCCGACATCTCCTTTTTCGTGGCCGCTGCCACCACCATAGCATCCACTGGAACTCCCTTTGTTAGATAAGCCTTTTCTTGGGGTGCAGTAATATACTTATTAGGCTTTCTAGGGACTGGTTCCACTGTGTCAGGCGTCTCCCACGCCCTTCGAGCAATCAGCTCCATTAACTCATCGAAGGGCGGAGTGACCCAGGAGGAGGAAGGGCGAGCACCAAATGCCTTCAGCAAGACTGACTCATCCTTAGAAGGGGGGAGGGATTGCCAATCACCTCTCTGCTTTAGGATCTCCAAGATGTCAGAAAAAGAGACATCCTCTGAGGGTGACTTTGGGGACCCTTCTGACTCATCCAAGTCAGTGTCCGATGTCAATGATTCTTGTGGAGAATCTAAGTGTCTCCTCTTACACAATCTTTTCCTAGGGACTGCTTCGGGGGGAGCATCCGAAAAAGCCTCCGAGGAAGAGGGGGCACCCTCCAGGGGTGGCTGAGACACAGGTGCTCGACGCTTAGATGTAGCCGTGGGTGCAGAGGAGGATAACGGTCCTTTATGGGGAGGAGAAGCTGTTTCTGCTGATGTGGTTGTCTGGGTAGACAACACCTTCCTCATGAGGTCGAAGGCCCCCGGGTCCAGAGTCGAGGTATCTCCCGGTTCCGAAGAAATGGGAAGAATCCCCGAAACAGGCACCGAAGGCATCGACCCCGAGGACGGAGCCGAGTCGATCCGAGCCGAGGCCCCGAGAGGGAGCGTCGGAACCGAAACATCGGTCCGACTCTCGGTCCCGGAACCAAGGATGGATCTTCGGCTCCGAGACTCCGGTACCGGATCCGACGGAGTCGAGGTGAACGGAGCCGACCGAGAGAAGGACGGTTCTGGCACCGAGGGCTCCACAATCAGCAGATCAGCCTCTTCCGGCTCCGAAGACTGGACAGGTCTCGGAGGAGGAACAGATGGAGATAAGGGAAGGCCTTCAAGTCTCGACACCAATTGAGAGGAGACCGAGATGAGTTTGGATAAGGCCGTATTCTCCATTAACTTCTGCACCACGCGGTCTACATCGGAGTCGGAGAGGGGTCTGGAAGAGCGCGTCGAAGGAATCGAAGACGGAGCCGACCTCAACAGTGTCGGGGGAGGGAGCTCCGTCACCGGTTCCAAGACTCGAGGCTCGGAAACTGACAACAGTTGAACACTCGGTCCCGAAGTCTGTGGAACCGGTGATCGAACTTTAACTGAAGAGCTTGGAGCCGATGACTTGGGCTCTGACGTCTTCGATTCCTTCGAGGATTTGGATGCCTGGTCTGAAGCATCTAGAGCCTCTTGAAAGGTAGGTTTTAAAAGACCCCTATCCATGAGTTTCCTGCACCTATCTGTCATGACCCTTCCACTGAAAGAATGACAAATTGAACAGTCTTCTTGCAGATGGAGAGGGCCAAGACAGTAGACGCAGGAACTATGGTTGTCAGTAACTGACATCTTTTGCCCACATTGGCAACGCTTAAACCCAGATTTAGCTTTCTCAGACATCTTAAGTAAGCTAACAATAAAGAGTAAAAGTCAAGTCCAGTAGGTATGTCCAATCCGGTAATTTTGTCAAATCCAGTAAAAAGAATGTCTATCCGGTAGTCAATCCAGTAAAGGGTGGGGATAGGCCCCGAGGGAAACTCTAATAAAGTTTAAAATAACTTTAAACGGAACCGAGAATTCCTCGAAACAGTATCACACACACACACACAGTCACTAAATAACTTTTTGGAAAAAATTTATTCTTAAGAAATACAAGACAAAATATTTAAATCTTAGCTTTAGGTGCTCGAGCTCGATCAAGTGATGCGAACGCTGCAGCGGCAAACTAGATCTGAGGTAAAGGCAGAGGGGGATTGTGGGAGTTAGGTTGGTCTCGAGCTTCTTCTCGATGCAGAGCTTGCAAGCGGCCGACACGGAGCCGAGGATCGGCTCCGAACCCAGGTGTAAGTACAAACGGCGAGATCGAACACTCTCACATGAATGTGTTTAGGATGGATAAGTCCAAAATGGGTCTCCAGTCGGATCCTTTCCTTGGTACCAGTAATAGCCTGGAGTAAAAACCTTGACCTTGCTCGTGAATAGGTACCTCTTGAATAGCTCTCATGTCTATGAGCTTTGAAATTTGTAGTTGTGCCTCTGCCCTTTGATTGTGTGGCAGGTTTGGCATGCCTCTCATTTTTGGGAGAGTGTGAAAATGAAATCTGTAGCCTCTGTTTATAACGTCCAGGATCCATTTGTCTGTTGTGACAATATGCCAATTTCTTGTAAATAATGCCAGTTTTCCTCCCAAGGGTGCTGCCAGCTGAGATTTGCTTGGCATGGAAAGGAGGGAGTCATTGGGTTTGTTTCCTGTATTGTTGTGCACTGTCTTTGCCACCTCTTAGTGCTGGAGTTTGCCATTGTCTGCTTCTATATGATCCTTGTGATTGTCCTCTGCCCCTTGTGCGCCTGTATCTACCTCTTTGGGGCTTGTCAGTGGCTGGAAAGGACCAGTTTTTAGAAGGCCAATTTCTGCTAAAACGTGGTGGTTGAACCTGTAGAAAAGCTTTGACAGTTTGCATAGATTTGGCTATTTCTTCCATTTTCCGTAGTATCTCCTCAGCATTAGTACCAAATAACACATCCTTTTGTAAAGGAGCATCTAATAGTTTAGCTTTCACATGATCAGGCAAGATTTGTTCCCTAAGCCAGGCATGTCTACGAATGACTGATCCTGTAACGGCAGCTCTACTTGAGGACTCTAGGGCATCATAGCCACATTGTAAGGTGTGTTTACCCACTTGTTCTGCACTATGCATCATATCCTGCAACTCCAAGTCTGGTTGTTCAGGTTGAGACATTTTATTTCTTAATTGTGCTAACAGAAACTGCTGCTATTTAAGCATATGAAACTGACAATTTAAGGCCCTCATGGCTAGGGTGGCCGAGGTATATACCTTTTTTCCCCACCTTTCTAAGGATCTTGACTCTCTTTCGGAAGGTAGTGGATTCTTGGCAGTAGAGGCCTTCATTCCCTTGGGGCCTTGAGAAATGGTTTCAGGGTCAGCATTATGGCTTTTGTAAAGAAATTGGTGAGAGTTAGGAACTCTATAGTACCTATCAGGCTTGACTGGGGCAGGAGGCAGGGAATCCGGATTAAGGCAAGCCTCCGAATAAACATCATCAAGTATGTCCAAAACAGGAGGTATCACCAGAGGTCTGTGTTGAGGTAACAAAAGAAATTCCCTAAGTCTTTTCTTGGAATCAGAAAAGTCTTGGCCTTCCCAGTGGAAGTGTTCCCTCAAGGTGTGCAAGGTTTCCCCAAAAGAAAAATCCTCAGGAGGATATACAGAAGGAATGGACTGCTCTGCATCAGAATCTTCAAAAGGGGAGTAAGAGTGTTCCTCTACATCAGAATGTTCTGAAAAAATGGAGCCCTGATCAGAAGAGGGAGAATCTTCCTCCACTCTGGGTCTCTTGTCTGGAGGGGGTTGAGAACCCCTGATAAGAGTAATTAAATCCTCAGCCATTTTAAGCATCTGCTTTCTAGGCATGGGGCCTGGAGATGGGCCCTGAGCAACAGGCCTCTTGGGATGCCTGGCTGATTTGGACTTGGTAAAGGCCTTAATGGAAAAGGAAGATGAGGGTCTAAAGACACCATGGGTGGAAGTGGACCTGTCCACATTAGGAGGCTCAACGCTCACAGTGGCTTCGGTGGTTGTAGTCTGGGTCTGGGCCAAGGTACCTGCGGTCTCGGTTACAGAAGACACCGCCAAAGACGTGTCGTCGGTAGTCAGGGGCTGCATAGGCATCTCGCTGAGAACCGGACCACGTGTAGCCGGTTTTGGCGTGGTGTCGGTGAGGACCACGGACCTCGCGTGTCGGTCCTTGTCCTTACGTTTTTTGGACAAAACGGTAGTCGGAGTCTCCGACGACATTTTATAATCAGAGGCTTTACCAAAAAAGTGTTGGGCGAACTCCGCCCGACGCTTAATAGTGCGTTTATTGAAAGTAGCGCAAAAGCGACAGCCCGAGACGTCGTGGTCTGGGCCTAAACAAGGTATGCAGAGGGAATGGAAATCCTTATGCGGTATTTGCTTCCCACAAGAAATACAATTGTTAACTTTTTCTGACATCGGTCTGAGGCAAGAAAAGTTTCCCCAACGGGGTACTTAGCTTTAATGAAGACTTCGGTTTCCAATTTTTCGTAAATTCAGGAGCTGGCCGACCGGCACTTGCGAACTGCTTCTGCTTCTGGCACCACGCAGCAAAAAAGACTGAAGAAAATGGTGTCGGCTGTGTCTTATATACCCCTGCCTCACTGACGTCAGGAGAGAAAGTGACAACAACCGACGCCGGACCTAGACTTTGGAATTCGGCCGACCGAGGACCCGCCTGACGGCAGAGAACCCATCTGTGATTACTGCAGCTGTATGCACGATGAACATCTGGTAAGGATTGGCTCCCAGCTGGAAAGCGCAGGTGATCCTGAATGGCCTGGCCATTTTTATGTGGTAGTACGTATCCTTGAGATCTGTGGAGCACAACCGATTGTCTTTCCCTAAGAAGGGAAGTATGGACTGAAGCGTGACCATTCAAAACTTCTTTCTTTATGTATTGGTTCAGTCTGCTGAGGTCCAATATGGGTCTCCAGTCCCCCGTCGTCTTTGGAACCAAAAAGAATCTTGAGTAAGTTCCAGATCCTGTCTGGTCTGCTGGGACTGTTTGGATGACACTTTTTTTCTAGCAATGTTTGGACCTCTGTTGTTGACTGTTCCCTGTTAACTGGGTGGAACGTCTGGGATTTTTCTTACGGTTGGGGGAGGTGTGGCAAATGGAATGAAGTACCATCTGGAAATGATACTTTGTACCCAGCTGTCTTTTATTTTGAGCCAGGCGTCTGGGTACAAAGATAAGCGACCATACACCGCCTCCAGAGCAGGACAGTCGGGCCACCTCTCAGGAGCGCAGGTAGGGCTTTCCCAGAGAAGTGATCTCTGTCACCCTGGTGTTGTGGACCCCCTCTGCCACGAGGGTGGCATCTTCCATTATTACCCCCGCCTCTGTCCCTGGAGGGGGGGGTCACCACGTGTGTCCTGAAAGGCTCCTTGGGCTTTTCGGAACCACATTTTTCCTCCCCTTAGACCTTTAGCGTAGGGTCGGGTAGTGGTGGAAAAACAGACCCCGACGGCAGACAAGAGTCTTTCCGTCCTGTTCACACCTGGTTAAGGTTTCTTTCACTTTAGGCCTGTAAAGGGACGAGCCATCAAAGGGAGTGTTTGCAAAGGAACACAAGCGCATCCAGGAATGTCTCCTAAGAGCAACTCCCGTACCCGCTGCCCTACTCGTTCCATCAGCTGCATAGGATATGAGATGCATGGATGAGCTGACAATAGAATTTAGGGTAGCAAACTGGGCAGCAACTTTGTCAGAAGCTCCTGCAGCTACTGTACCCTGAAGAGTATCTCCCAACTCCTTAACGAGATCTCTTTGCAACCTAGTAAAATGGGTTAAGTAGTTCAGCGAAAGGAGAGCAAAGGTCACCGAACTGAACATGCGCTTCCCATATCTATCCATAATCCTGGAGTCTCTGTTAGGAGGATGGATAGACGAGGAAGTCTCTTTCCTTTTTTGTGGCTGCCGCCACCACCATGGCATCAACTGGAATACCTTTAGTTAAGAATGTTTTGTCAAGAGGGGCAGAAATTAATTTATTAGACCTCCTAGGGACAGGCTCCATAGTATCCGGAGACTCCCGCGCCCTTCGTAAGACCAGCTGTTACAGCTCATCGAAGGGAGGAGACACCCAAGAGGTGAAGGGCTGAGACCCGAAAGCCTTCAGGAGAACAGACATCCTCAGTAGGGCTTTTGGACTGCCTGTCAGCCCTCTGCCTAAGGATTGCAAGTATCTCAGCAAAGGAGATATCCTCAGAGGGGGACCATGGAGACCCTTCTCACTCATCTAAGTCAGTATCCGATGTGAGAGACTCCTGTGGAGAGTCTAGGTGTTTCCTCTTGCACAATCACTTCCTGGGAACCTCATCAGTGGGAGCCTCTGGTGAGATCTCAGAAGAGCAGGGGCCACCCATTGGGGTTTCCTGAGGCTCTGGGTCTCTACTCTTGGTCAGGACGTGTGAGGCAGAAGCAGACACAGGCACTTTAGGGGAGGAAGAAGGCAGACCCGAGGTAGAAAATGTCCTAGGAGACATAACTCTCCTCATGGGATCGAAAGCACCTCTGCTCCGATGTGAGGCAGCAGACTGATCCAAAGAAACCGTCGACACCCCTGGCACCAGGACAGTGGGCTCTGACCAGAGGTAGGAGGACGAGTGGCAAAATCGGTCCAACTGTCTTCCCCGGACCCGACCAGAGAGTGTCAGCTCCTAGAGTCCTCGATAGGCACCGAGGAAGTCAGAGTACACGGAGCTTTGGACACTGGAGCAGGTGTCGGCTCTGAGGATTCCACTAACATCAGGTCTGCCTCGTCCGGCTCCGAAGGACCAGCATGGCTCAGAGGAGGAATAGCAAGTGTCGGTGCAATGGTCTTCGGCTCTGAAGCCATTTGGGTCGAAGCCAGTAACATTTTGGCTAATGCAGGTGCCGACAACAGCTTCTGTACCACACGATCCATGTCCAGATCCAATAGGTTGATAGATGATCGAGAGGATCATACCGAAGGTGGTACCAACTGGAGAATAGGACTCTTTGGTGCTTCAGAGACCGGTTCCAAGTCTGGGGACCGGCTTCAAAAGGTAAAGACTGTGTGCTCCGAGGGCAGTGCAGCTGAAGTCTATAACTTCTTTGATTTTTTTTGAGTCTGATGTCTTGGAAGACTTTGAAGATCGACTGGAACCATCCTGTTCACTCAAAGCTTCCTGAAATGAAGGCTTCAACAAGCCTCTATGAATTAGTTTCCTTTTCCTTTCCTGCAGGACCCTAGAGGAGAAGGAATGACAAATGGCACAACTGTCTTGCAAATGCGGAGCTCCTAGACAGCAAACACAGTTAACGTGTCTGTCTGTGACATTTTCTGGCCACATTTTGTGCACTTTTTGAACTCAGACTTAGGGTGCTTATCTTGGTCAGCCATAATAATATTAGAGAATATTTACTGTTACCACACAAAAAACTACAACAGTAATTTTTCACAGAATAGAAAAAAAATTCCACACAAGCCTTAATAAAAACAGGCTAAACCACATACACACAAACACACACTATATGATATCACACAAGCAGACTATGCCAAAACAGCTGCTGAGAAACAACAACCTTATCTAAATAGTGTTTATTGTAAATTTTAACAGTCACAAAGAACTAAGCTTTAGAAAAATACAGAAGGCTAGACAGACCACACAAAAATCTAAGTTACTACATCTAAGAAAAGTGACAAAGGTCACTGAAACACACACAGCAAGCTGAAAAAGGAAGCAATAACCTTATCTATATTATCTAAGGGTTACTGTGCTAAGCCTTATCTAAAAAAAATGAAGGCTAGACAGACCACACCAAGTAGTAACTACTACTAACTAGGCCTAAAAGAGGCCAACTAGAATTATCTAATAAAACAGTAAATAGAAAGGGAAAACACACCGAAAGCTATAAGGGCTTTAACAACAATGCTAACTATCTAATATACTATCAAAGAACTTTTTTTTGAATCAGAACCTCCGATCTGTTGCAGTGGCAAACTAGATCTGAGGTAATTCACAGGTGCATCATGGGTTAGGGACTTGGCCTCGAGCTATTTGAAGACCTCGAGCTTTGCAATTGGCCGTATCGGAGCTGAGAGATCGGCTTCGAACCCATCGGTAAAGAATGAACGGCGAGATTGAACAACTTCACATGAATGGCTTCACCAGAAGAAAATTAAAGTTTTGGAATGGCCCAGACCTAAATCCAATATATAATCTGTGGGGTGCTGGAAGAGGGCACAAGAGATGCCCTCGCAATCTGACAGATATGGAGCGCTTTTGCAAGGAAGAGTGGGCAAATATTGCCAAGACAAAATGTGCCATGCTGATAGACTCCTACCCAAGAAGACTGAATGCTGTAATTAAATCAAAAGGTGCTTCAACAAAGTATTAGTTTAAGGGTGTTCACACTTATGCAGCCAGCTTATTTTACATTTTTTTTATTTTTTTATATTTTTCCCCTAACAGATTTGTTTGTTTTCAATTGAACTGTACAGGTTATAGGTCACATTAAAGGTGGGAAAAGTTTTGAAATGATTTATTGTGGTTTCATTTTCTTATATCACAAAAACCTGGCATTTTAACAGGGGTGTGTAAACTTTTTATATCCAGTGTACTTCAGTTGAGACCTGATGAAGGGGAACAACGGTTGACAAGGCCAGAAAGGGGCAATTAGGATAAGGCATGTCCTCAGGCATTGCGCTTTCTGCCGAACCTTGGAAATTAGAGGAACAGGAGTACAGATGTACAAGAAACCCGGAGGCAAATCATGGACTACAGTACCAGTCAGTGACTCCTCCGGAGGGGAGATCAGGGGGAAGTACCTGCTGCATTTGTGGTTGGCTGGGGAGTCAAAGAGGTTGCAGCAAGGCAGACCCCAATGGTCAAAAATCTGCTTCGTCACTTAAGATCAATCTGCTGAGCCTATCGCCCAACATGTTTTGAGAGTCCCTGGGTATATGCATTGCAAGAAGGAAGTGCCTGGAGGACATCCCCCATTCCCGCACTCTCATGGCCTCTTCTCCACAATGGGTAAGACTGTTAACATACCAGACCACCGCCATGTTGTCTGAACTGCAAACATTGAACGAGGGAGGCAGTCCTCCCACCCCAGCAGGGAAGCGTCCATGGTTACTGTGGCCTTGGGCAGAGGGAGAGAAAACGGCCTGCCTAGAGTGAGATCCTGAGACAGAAGCTACCAAAGAAGGTGTCACCTGCACACAGGCATCAGCTTTATGGTCATGAACAGGGGATGAAACACAGCCGATCACTGAATTGCTATGGTCCACTGCAACACGCACATATGGTACCTTACAAGGAGAACAAGATGAATGGCCATGGATCAGAAGGCTGGAAGAACCAAGTGAACTGGAGGATGCGACATGTCTAACAACTGAGCGACCTGTTACAAGGACCAACTGAACCCTGCGTAGAGGTAATGCTGCAATCTCTGAAACTGAGTCGAACAGAAATCCTATGAATTCCAACTGTTGTGTGGGGACCAGATTGGATTTTGAAAGGCAGACAGTGATCCTCAACTGATAGAAGAGGGGTTACAGAACATAATGGATCGTCTTTTTAGGACTGGCTTCACCGCATCTAGCTCCTTCTAGGCCCTGCTAGTAATCAAATCTACTAACTCTTCAGCAGGAGGGGGCACACAGGAAGTAAACGGGTTCATCCTGAAAGCCTTCAGAATCATGGACTCCTAAGATGGGGGTTGGGGTGACCATCTGCCCTTCTGCTTCAAGATTTCAAGGATTTCCCCAAAGGAGACATCATCAGGAGGAGATCTGGGGGGACCTGTCTCCTTCATTGAGGTCTATGTCCTCAGTGAGGGACTCCATGGGGGAGTCCAAGTGTCTCCTCTTGCACTTTCTCTTATGATGTACCTCCTCTACAGGGGGGTTCTGGGGAGGACTCGGAAGAAACAGGGATTCCCAAAGGGGAGGAAACCCCCTGAAGGCTAAAATGGGAGGGCTGACTCTAGACAGGATGGGAGGCATCACCAGCCTAAGTAGAGAGAGGGAGGGACTGGGAGGTGCAGTAGATGAAACGCCAGCCCTGGAGAAGGTCCTCTCTACCACCTGGAAAGCAGAGGACCTGGAAGCGGGTCTCATCCCCCATGTCAGAGGGAGACATCCCGCAGAGAGGAAGGACGAGTCCAGAAACAGCACCACCACCCCTGGATAATACTGGTCCAGAGCTATCCAAGGCCAAAGTGCCAAGTGAAAGGGACCGGTTTGAGAAAATGGCACCAGATCCTGCCCCCCCAGAGCCGGCATCGACCACTCCTGCACGGGGCTCACTCTGGTCTGAGGGTGGAAGAACAGAACAAGCCAGGGACCCTGATGGGGTCAAGAAAAGGGGGATACTCTGCCTCGCCAGAGTCTGACCTTGGGAGTCGGGGTCCCGAGATTCCAAAGCCACTGGGGTTGGAACAGGAGAATGAGTAACAGGGATGGCATTAGTCTCCCTAGCCAGATGGGCATGAGAAGCCAGAAGCCCCAATTTTATTTGGGCCTTGAAGAAGCTCCTCACCATCCTGTCCATGTCCATGGGTAAGAGACTCCTTGAAGACCTTGAGGAGGAAAAGGAGTGAGTAGACTTGGAGGGAGACCTCACTGACTTGCTGCAGTGTTCCGGAGTTCGGCTTCAAGGCATCGGAGCTGACTGAACTGCCTGTCTGGAGGTAGATGGAAATGGCTACCTCCTCCAAAAACTATAATCCAATCCAACGATCCTGTTGGAACCGAAGGCCTAACCAACACAGCAATCAGATCTGATGAACTGGTTGGATCTAAGGCTGGCCTGACCCTGGTTGGGTCAGAGGACCTCTGATCCAGAGAAGCCCTTGATCTCGGGAGATGGCACCATAGCTCTCAGCTCAGAAGAACTCAGATCCAAGATGGACCAAGCTGGGATTGGATCAAGGGACTTAGGATCTGACAGCCGCAGTTTCTTAGAAGGAGCCGACAATACAGAAGGGGTGTTCCTCTTTGGATCTGCTGAGGAAGCCTTTGAAGAAGAAACAAAGGGTCCCCCCTTAGCAAGACCTTTCAAAAGGAGCTTGTTGCTGTGCTCCACCAAGGCCCTGGGGTTAAATGCGGCACAAATATTGCATTCAGCCTCCAGGTGTGGAGAGCCCAAACAATACAAGCACTCCTTGTGCAAGTCAGAACTGGGCATCTTCCAACCACACAAGGAGCATTTCTTAAAGCCTGAGGGCTTATCAGCCATAACTATACTAATGAAAGTACAGTCGTGTACACTTACCATAAATGTAGATGTCAGAGTGTATTCACTGTTGCAGTCATTACATTTGGGTAATCCTGCTGGCAGGTTGTCCTCAGTCGGCCTGAATTCCAAAGTCCTGGGTCCTGCGTCGGCTGATATCGCCCCTTCCCTGACTTCAGGTCGTCAGGGGTATAAAAGATGCGGCCGACGCCATTTTCTTTAGTTTTTCTTGCCCCAGATGTCAGGTGCCCCCTAAAAGGGTAGCCATAATTTATATCTATATATATATATATATATATATATATATATATATATATATATATATATATACATGCACCAATATAAATTTTACCTTCATCTACAAGCAAATACACCACATAGGTTGTATAAATCAGAGAAGGAAAGATAGGTTCCATCAGAAGAAAGGGGGACGGTGGGTGGGTAACCTGGACTGCAACAGTGAATACACTCGAACATCTACATTTATGGTAAGTGTACCCAACTGTACTATGTTCTTCGTGTTTCACTGTTGCAGTCATTACATTTGGGTAGAGTCCCAAAGCTATGGTTGGGAGGCTGGAGCTAAACAGCGTTAAGAGCGGCTATGAGGCCCTGCAGAACTGTAGTGGCAAAGCCTGCCCTGGATTTAGAGTAGAGTGGCAGATGATAGTGCTTTGTAAAGGTGTGCACTGAACTCCAAGTAGCAGCCTCTAAAATGTCCTTGGTTGGTACTCCCCTGAGAAAGGTTGCTGAAGTGGCTGCAGCTCTGGTTGAATGTGGCCTAATGCCCTTAGGCACTGGCTTGCCATGGTGTAAGTAGCAGAAACGAATGCAGTGACCTATCCACTTTGAAATAGTCTGCTTTAAGATAGCCTTTCCTTGTGATCCTGCAGCATATGCCACTAGTAATTGCTCTGTCTTTCTGAAAACTTTGGTTCTGTCCAAGTAGAATCTAAGCTGTCTGTGTATGTCCAAAGAATACAGAATTCTCTCCCCCTTGTTCTGTGGATTTGGATAAAAATTTGGCAGATGAATAGTTTGGTTAAGAGCCACACTGGACACCACCTTAGGCATAAATGTTGGGTTTGTCCTCAGAGAGACCCTGTCTGGATAAAAAAATGATAAAAGGTTCCACAGCCATGAGTGCATGTAGCTCTGAAACTCATCGTGCAGAAGTTATTGCTAGGAGCAGAGCTGTTTTCCAAGATAAAAAACTTTATATTAGCAGTAGCAGCTGGCTCAAAAGGAGGCAGGGTGAGTTTTTCTAAGACATAGTTGAGGTCTCATGCAGGCATAGGTGATCTCCTTGGAGGCCTTACATTTTTGGCTCCTCTGAGGTACTGCTTTAATAAGGGATGAGAAAAGATTGGTGGCTCTGTATTGTAATGAGCCGAAATGGCAGAGGCATGAATTTTAATAGATGAAAAAGATAGGCCTTTGTCCAGCATCTCAGTTAAGTAATGTAAGATCTGAGGAATATTTGGCACAGCTGTACCAGTTTCTTGTGCCTGGTTCCAAGCACAGAATCTCCTCCATTTTCCAGCATAAGATTTTCTAGTACTAGGCCTTCTGGCCTCCAAAATGACATCCATCACAGCTTTACTGAGAGGTGTGTTTTGTATGACTACATTATCCGCCATGCTGCCAGGTTTAAAGTCCTGAGTTGGCTGCGCAGGATCTGATTGTTTTAATGGGACAGTAGATGAGGTATTTGAGGTAAGGTCCAAGCTGGGCATTGAGACAAGTTTTTTTAGGATTGGAAACCAGTACTGGCGGGGCCAGTCTGGGGCAATCAGTATCATTTTTGGCTTCTCCTGTCTGACCTTTAGGAGTACCTTGGGGAGGAGAGCCAGTGGGGGAAAGGCATATACTGATAGGTTTTTCCAGCTGAAAGATAGGGAGTCCACTTTCCATGCTTGTCTGTGATAAGTCCTTGAGCAGAATCTTTTTAGTTGGTAGTTGTGAAGGGAGGCAAATAGATCTATGTCCGGTCATCCCCATTCCTTATCATGCTGAAGACTTGTGAATCCAGCTGCCATTCGTGGGGATCCATGAAGTTTCTGCTTAGTTCGTCTGCCAGAGTATTTTTCCTTCCTGGCAGGAATTGTGCCTGCAAATGCACTTAGTAAGTTAATGCTGTGTCCCACAAAGTCATGGCTAGTCTGCAAAGGGGGTAAGAATGTGTGCTCCCCTGCTTGTTTATATACCACATGACCGTGGTGTTGTCTGTCTATCAGTAGTTGTCCAGGATGAAGTAGGTCCTTGAAGGCTGTCAGGGCATTCTGAACAGCTAGCATCTCTTTTTGATTGATATGTAGATGCATTTGGGTTGAGGACCATGTATCCTGAATGCATCTTCCTGCCATGTGGGCCCCCCAGGCATAATCTGATGCATCCGTTGTTATTGTCTGCCTGGCTGGGAGTAATATGAATGGCTGTCCCTTGTTTTGGTGACAAGCCTTTGCCCACCATCGAAACTCCTGTTGTAGGCAGGGAATGAGAGTAATCATTGTTTCCAGGCTGTGGCAATGCTGAGTCCAAACACTTTTTAGGTACCATTGATAGATGATAGATTAGTACTAGGCTAACAGCCCTTGTGGGCCATTTTAAGTCTTGCCAATTACCCAATGTAAGAATCAAACCCTGCACCTTGTGTCTGTAAGGTAAACATCTTAACCATTACACCAACCTCCTACCCCCAACCTTCCTCATATGCAGACTTGCATATGGAATTAGTAGGATGCAGGATGCCATGAAGCTCAAAGCCTGCAGAATTGTTCTTGCAAATAACTGGGCTTTTGTTGCCAACGTGTTGAAATAGGTAGTCAGTTGCCTTTGTTTGTCTGGCATGAGATAAGCCATCTGGGCAGTTGTATTTAAGTTTGCACCCAAGAATATTATCTTTTGAGAGGGTACTAGTTTTTATTTCTTTTTGTTGACTGTGTACCCTAGGCATGTTAGAAATGTCCTTGTTCTCTGCTTGAGTTAGACAGTCGTCCAAGTAAGGATATATTTGTATTCCTCTGTCTGCAGAATGCAATTACTGGTGCCAGGCACTTTGTAAAGACCCTGGGCGCAGTAGATAAGCCAAAGGGCAGTGCAGAGAATTGGTAATGCAGTGAGCCAGACTTGAATCTGAGGTATCTTCTGTATAACTGTCCGATTGGGACATGCAGGTATGCCTCTTAAGTCTAGAGTCACAAGTCAAGCGTTCTTGCCCAGCATGGGCAGAAGCTGCTGTAAAGTCAACATCTTGAATTTTGGTATATCCAGGAATGTGTTCAGAATAGATAGGTCCAGTATTGGTCTCCAGGCCTTGTCCTTTCTGGGTACCAAGAAAGTACAGTTGTGTACCTACCATAAATGTAGATGTTCAAGTGTATTCACTGTTGCAGTCATTACACTTGGGTTATCCTGCTGGCAGGCTACCCGCAGTCAGCCTGAATTCCAAAGTCCTGGTCTGGCATCGGTTGCTGTCGCCTCTTCCCTGACGTCAGTGCGCCAGGAGTATAAAAGATGCAGCCGACGCCATTTTTTTCAGTTTTTCTTGCCCCAGATGTCAGGTGCCCCCCAAAAGGGTAGGCTAAAATAATGCCAATAAGTATGCATGCACTAAAGTAAACATTTCCTTCATCTACAAGCAAATACTCCACATAGGTTGTATAGAATAGAGAAGTACAGATAAGTTCCAGCAAAGAAAAGTGGGATGGAGGGTGGGTAACCTGGACTGCAACAGTGAATACATTTGAACATCTACATTTATGGTAGGTACACAACTGTACTATGTTCACCGTGTTTCACTGTTGCAGTCATTACACATGGATTGAATCCCAAAGCTGAGGTTGGGTGGCTGGGTCTAAATAGGATTAGGAGAGGCTATAAGGCCTTGCAGAACTGCAGTGGCAAAGCCTGCTCTGGATTTAGAGTAGAGAGCTAAGTGGTAGTGCCTTGTAAAAGTGTGCACTGAACTCCAAGTTGCAGCCTCTAAAATGTCTTTGGTTGGTACTCCTCTGAGGAAGGCTGCTGACGTGGCTGCTGCTCTGGTTGAATGTGGCCTAATGCCCTTAGGCACTGATTTGCCATGTTGTGAATAGCAGAAACGAATGCAGTGGCCTATCCATTTTGAAATAGTCTGCTTTGAGATGGCCTTTCCTTGTAATCCTGCAGCATATGTCACTAAAAGTTGCTCAGTCTTTCTGAAAGCTTTAGTTCTGTCCAGGTAGAAGCGTAGCTCTCTGTATATGTCCAAAGAATGCAGGAGTCTCTCACCCTTATTCTGTGGGTTTGGATAAAAAGTAGGCAAATGAATGGTTTGGTTAAGGGCCACGCTGGACACTACCTTAGGCATGAATGCCGGGTTTGTCCTCAAGAGAATCCCTGTCTGGATGGAAAACGATAAAAGGTTCTACAGCCATGAGTGCCTGTAACTCAGAGACTCGTCTTGCAGAGGTTATTGCTAGGAGCAGAGTGGTTTTCCATGATAAGAACTTTATCTCAGCTGTATTGGCTGGCTCAAAAGGAGGCAGTGTTAGTTTTTCCAAGACAAAATTGAGGTCCCATGCAGGTATTGGTGGTCTCCTTGGAGGTCTTATGTTTTTGGCCCCTCTGAGGTACTGCCTTAGCAATGGATGAGAAAAAAGAGGTGGTTACATATTGTAATGAGCTGAAATGGCAGAGGCATGGATTTTAATTGATAAAAAGGATAGGCCTTTGTCCAGCATCTCAGTTAGGTATTGTAAAATCTGAGGAATATTTTGTACAAACGTGTCAATTCCTTGTGCCTGGTTCCAAGCACAGAATCTCTTCATTTTTTCTGCATAAGATTTTCTGGTACTGGGCCTCCTGGCCTCCAAAATAACATCCATCACTGCTTTAGAGAGAGGAGTGTTCTGAATGGCTACATTATCCGCTATGCTGCCAGATTTAGAGTCCTGAGTTGGCTGTGCAGGATCCGATTGTTTTGTTGGGTCACTAAGTGAGGAATTAGAGGTAATGTCCAGGCTGGGCCTTGAGACAAGCTCTTTAGGATTGGGTACCAGTGCTGGTGGGGCCAGTCTGGGGCAATCAGAATCATTTTTGGTTTCTCTTGTCTGACCTTTAGGAGCACCTTGGGGAGGCGAGGCAGAGGAGGAAAGGCATATACTGTTAGGGTTTTCCAGCTGAATGACAGAGCATCCACTTTCCATGCTTGCTTGTAATAAGTCCTTGTGCAGAATCTCTGTAGTTGGCAGTTGTGAGGGGAGGCAAATAGATCTATGTCTGGGCATCCCCATTTCTTTGTTATCATGCTAAAAACTTGTGGATCCAGTTTCCACTCGTGGGGATCCGTGAGGTTTCTGCTTAGTTCGCCTGCCAGAGTATTTATTTTTCCTGGCAGGAATTGTGCTTGCAGGTGTACCTGATAAGTCAATGCTGTGTCCCACAAAGTCATGGCTAGTCTGTAGAGGGGATAGGAATGTGTGCCTCCCTGCTTGTTTATGTACCACATGACTGTAGTATTGTCCGTCTTTATCAGCAGTTGTCCTGGATGAAGCAGATCCTTGAAGGCTGTCAGGGCATTTTGAACAGCTAGCATCTCTTTTTGATTGATATAAAGATGCATTTGGCTTGCGGACCATGTGCCCTGAAGACATTTTCCTGCCATGTGTGCCCCCCAGGCGTAGTCTGATGCATATGTTGGTAATGTCTGCCTGGCTGTGGGTAAGGTGAATGGCTGTCCCTTGTTGTGGTGACAGGCATGTGCCCACCATCAAAACTCCTGTTGCAGGCAGGGAATGAGGGTAATTAATGTTTCCAGGCTATGGCAATGTTGAGTCCAAACACTTTTTAGATACCATTGTAGTTTCCTCATATGCAGTCCTGCATATGGAATTGGCAGAATGCAGGCTGCCATGAAACCGAAAGCCTGCAGAATTATTCTTGCAGATAACTGGGTCTTTGTTGCCAACATTTTGAAGTAAGAAGTCAGTTGCCTTTGTTTGTCTGGCGTGAGATAAGCCATCTGGGCAGTTGTATTTAAGCTTGCACCCAGGAATATTATCTCTTGAGAGGGCACTAATTTTGATTTATTTTCGTTTACTGTGTAACCTAGGCAAATTAGTAATCTTTTTACAAACGCCAGATGCTTTAGTAGAATGTCCTTGTTCTCTGCTTAAATAAGGCAGTCGTCCAAGTAAGGATATATTTGAATTCCTCTTTGCCTGCAAAATGCAATTACTGGTGCCAGGCATTTTCTGAAGACCCTGGGCGCAGTAGATAAGCCAAAGGGCAGTGCAGAGAATTGGTAGTGCATTGAGCCAGCTATGAATCTGAGGTATCTTCTGCAAGACTGTCTGATTGGGACATGCAGGTATGCCTCCTTTAGGTCCAATGTTACAAGCCAAGCCTTCTTGCCCAGCATGGGCAGAAGTTGTTGCAGAGTCAATATTTTGAATTTTGGAATGTCCAGAAATGTGTTTAGAATAGACAGGTCGAGTACTGGTCTCCAGGCTTTGTCCTTTCTGGGTACCAAGAAAAGTCTTGAGTAAAATCCTTGTCCCTGCTCTTGCTGCGGCACTCTCTGAATGGCCCTCATGTTCATGAGAGATGAAACTTGTTTTTGTGCCTCTGCCCATTGATTGTGTGGCAGGTCTGGCATACCTGTTGACCTTGGCAGGGTGTGAAAATGGAACCTGTAGCCCTGTGACACTATATTCAAGACCCGTTTGTCCTGGGTGATCATGTGCCAATTCTGCGAAAAAAGTGCTAGTTTTCCCCCTAAGGGGGCTGCCAATAGATAAGTGCTTGGTGCTGGCAGAGGAAAGTCATTGGGACTGTTTCCTGTATGACTGAGACTTGTCTTCTCCGCTTTTGGAGGTAGAAGCACCCCATTGTTTGGACCTGTATGAGCCTTGGGGCTGGGATCTGCCTCTGGGGTGTCTGTATCTGCCTCTGTGGCCTGTCTGACACTGGTAAGGACCAATTCTTTGAAGGCCAATCCCTGCTACATCTGGGTGGCTGTACCTGTAAGAAATCCTTAACTGTCTGCATAGACTTTGCTTTATCCTCCATTTTCTTTAACACCTCTTCTGCTTTAACACCAAACAAAGTATCATGTTGTAGTGGAGCATCTAATAATTTTGCTTTAACATGATCAGGCAGATTCTGTTCCTTTAACCAAGCATGCCTCCTAATGACAGTACCTGTAACAGCGGCCCTGCAGGAGGCCTCCAGAGAGTCAAAACCATATTGCAAAGTATGCTTTCCCACTTGTTCAGCTGCATGCAATAAATCCTGCATTTCTTTGTTTTCTGCACATTCAGAATTAGTCAACATTTTCTGTTTAAGCAGTGACATTAAGTATTGCTGATATTTAAGCATATGAAACTGACAATTTAAAGCTCTTACAGCCAAGGTAGCAGAAGTATAAATCTTTTTCCCCCATCTGTCCAGAGCCCTTGAATCCCTGTCTGAGGGGATAGGGTTTTTTGCAGTGGAAGCCTTGACCCCTTTGGGACCCTGAGAAATGGTTTTGGGGTCAGCAACAGGGTTTTTATAAAGAAATTTATGAGAATCTGGAACCCTATAGTACCTGTCTGGCTTAACAGGTGCTGGAGGTAGAGAGTCTGGAGACAGGCCGGACTCCGAAAATACATCATCTACAATGTCTAAAACAGGAGGAATAGCAAGAGGCCTGTGCTGAGGAAGTAAAAGGAAGTCTCTAAGCCTTTTCTTAGATTCTGCGTAGTCCTGGCTCTCCCAGTGGAAGTGCTCCCTCATGGTATGCAGGGTTTCCCCAAAAGAATAATCCTCAGGAAGAGAGGCTGAAGGGATAGATTCTTCAGCATCAGAATCCTCATAGGGAGGAAGAGAGTATTCCTGTTCAGAAGAGGAATCAGAGGAAATGGAAACCTGATCTGAAGATTCATATTCTGTCTCTTGCCTAGGCCTCTTATCAGGAGGAGGATTGGAACCCCTGATCAAAGTAATTAGGTCTTCGGCCATTTTGAACATCTGTTTTTTAGGCATGGAGGACTGTCCATGGGATTGCTGTACTTGTTTCTTTGTCTTTAGTGGAGCTTTAGCCTTTGAAGCTGTAGTCGGTTTTACATGCAACTGTGTTGGCCTGAAAACACCCTCAGAAGCCGATGCCTGCTTAGCGGCTCTGGACCCATCTGAAGGGATATTTTTTGAGTATCCAATACCTTCAGTATCCTGCGGCCTAGTGGGCTCCACGTGGGAGTCGGAAGCGGCCTGCGGCTCTGAGGTAGCGGGCGTCAGGGGCTGCGAAAGCGCCTCACTGAGAACCAGCGACTGGCTTAGAAGAAGCCTCATCAGTTTCGGACCTCGGATGCCTGTCCTTTTCCTTGCGTTTCTTGTGAATTGCGGTAGTCGGATGGCTATCCGACGACATAGTGTAATTAAATCTGCAGCCAAAGTAGTGAAATGCAAAATCGTGCCTTCGCTTAATAGTGCGTTGGTTAAATCTAGCACAAAACCTACAATTAGCGACGTTGTGATCAGGGCCTAGGCAAGGAATACAATAAGAATGGAAGTCCTTACGAGGTATTTGCTTCCCACAAGAAATATAATTATTAACTTTTTTCTGACATCGGTCTGGAGCAAGAAAAAAGTTTCCCCAACGGGGTACTTAGCTTTAAATGAAGACTCCGGATCCGAAATTCGAACGCGAAAATCTCAGGAGTCGGCTGACAGACCCTTGCGAACTGCTTTTGCTTCGGGCACCGCGCGGCAAGAAAGACTGAAGAAAATGGCATCAGCTGCATCTTTTATACCCTCGGCGCACTGACGTCAGGGAAGAGGAGACAGCAACAGACGCCGGACCAGGACTTTGGAATTCAGGCCGACTGTGGGTAGCCTGCCAGCAGGATAACCCAAGTGTAATAACTGCAACAGTGAAACACGATGAACATCAGTCTTGAGTAAAATCCTTGTCCCTGCTCTTGCTCTGGTACTTGTTGAATGGCCCCATGTCCATGAGGGATGAGACTTGTTTTTGTGCCTCTGCCCATTGATTTTTTGGCAGATCTTGCCAGCTGTTTTGCCTCTGGCAGGGAATGGAAATGGAACTTGTACCCTTGTGACACGATATTTAGAACCCACTTGTCCTGGGTTATAATGTGCCAATTTTGAGTAAAAAGTGCTAATATTCCCCCTAAGGGTGCTGCCAGGAGATAAGTGGTTGGTGCAGGCAGGCAGAAGTCATTGGGTCTCTTTCCTCTATGGTTGTGATTTGTCTTCTCCAACTTCGGAGGTAGAAGCACCCCATTGCTTTGACCTGTATGAACCTTGCGCCTGGGATCTGCCTCTAGGGCGTCTGGATCTGCCCCTTTGAGGTCTGTCTGACACAGGAAAGGACCAATTCTTTGTAAGCCAGTGTCTACTAAACCTAGGTGACTGTACTTGTAAAAAATTGTTGACAGTTTGCATAGATTTAGCTTTGTCCTCCATTTTCTTTAACACCTCTTCTGCCTTAACACCAAAGTATCATGCTGTAAAGGTGCATCTAATAATTTAACTTTGACATGATCAGGCAGACTTTGTTCCTTTAACCAAGCATGCCTCCTAATTACAGAACCCATAACTGTGGCCCTGCAGGAGGCCTCCAAAGAATCAAAACCACATTGCAAAGTATGCTTTCCAACTTGTTCAGCTGCATGCAATAAATCCTGCATTTCCTTGTTTTCTGCACAGAGTTTAATAACATTTTCTGTTTAAGCAATGCCATGACATGTTGCTGATATATGAGCATATGAAACTGACAGTTTAAGGCCCTTATAGCCAAGGTAGCAGATGTGTAAGCCTTTTTCCCCATCTATCCAGTGCCCTAGAATCTATGTCAGAGGGGGTAGGGTTTTTTGCAGCGGAAGCCTTAACTCCTTTGGGACCCTGCGAAATCGTTTCTGGTTCTGCAGCAGGGTTTTTAAAAAGGAATTTATGAGAGTCAGGAACCCTGTAATATCTGTTAGGCTTAACAGGAGCTGGAGGCAAGGAGTCAGGGGTAAGACTAGACTCCGAAAACACATCACCTACAATGTCTAACGCAGGTGGAATAGCTAGTGGCCTGTGTTCAGGTAGTAAAAGGAAATCCCTGAGCCTCTTTTTAGATTCTGAAAAGTCTTGGCTCTCCCAGTGGAAATGCTCCCACATGGTATGCAAGATTTCCCCAAAAGAATAGTCCTCTGGAGGAGAAGCTGAAGGTATAGATTTCTTCAGCATCAGAATCCTCATAGGGGGGAAGAGAATATTCTTGATCAGAAGAGGAATCAGAAGAAATAGAAATCTGATCTGAAGATTCATAGTCAGTCTCTTGCCTAGGCCTCTTATCAGGAGGGGGATGGGAACCCCCGATCAAGGTAATCAAGTCTTCGGCCATTTTGAGCATCTGTTTTTTGGGCATACAGGCCTGTCCAAGTGGCTCTTGAGTTTGTTTCTTTGCTTTAGAAGGTGCTTTAGCCTTTGAAGCTGAGGTTGGTTTAATGTAAATATGTTTAGGTCTGAATATACCCTCAGAAGCCGGTGCCTGCTCAGCGGCTCCACTCCCATCTGAAGGAATAGTATCCAAGGCTCCAATACCTTGAGTTTCCAGCGACATGGCCGACTCCACGTGGGAGTCGGTAGCAGCTTGCGATTCTAAAGTAGCAGGCATCAGGGGCTGCGAAAGTGCCTCACTGAGAACCGGTGAACAGGCGACTGGATTAGGAGAAGCTTCGTCGTCGGTTTTGGGCCTCGGATGTCTCTCTCTCTCCTTTTCTTTGTGTTTTTTGTGAACTCCGGTAGTCGGATGGCTATCTGACGACATTTCTGGATAATTAAACTGGCGTCCAAAATAGCTTAAAGCAAAATCATACCGACGCTTAATAGTGCATTGGTTAAATCTAGCACATAACTGACAACCAGAAACGTTATGATCAGGGCCTAGGCAAGGAATACAGTAAGAATGAAAGTCCTTATGAGGTATTTGCTTTCCACAAGAAATACAATTATTTACTTTTTCTGACATTGGACTGGAGCAAGAAAAAAGTTTCCCCAATGGGGTACTTAGCTTTATTGAAGACTTCGGATCCGAAACTCGAACACGAAAATCTCAGGAGTCGGCCGACCGGCACTTGCGAACTGCTTCTGCTTCGGGCACTGCACAGCAAGAAAGACTGAAGAAAATGGTGTCGGCCGCATCTTTTATACCCCTGATGACCTGACAATAGGGAAGGGGCGACAGCAACCAACGCAGGACCCAGGACTTTGGAATTCAAGCCGACTGAGGGCAACCTGCCAGCAGGATTACCCAAATGTAATGACTGCAACAGTGAAACACGAAGAACATCTAAGCTCACACACAAACCCTAACAGCCAAGCCCTAACGGCTAAGGGAAAATAGATACCAAAAATATCACTAAAAACTAAGCTCACTAAAAGGCTAAATTATGGGAAGGGAGGTACTTCAAGAGGGAATACACACTATAAAACCCACTAAACTACACCAACTAGCCAACAAATTTAAGTAGAAAGCACTTATCTGTAGCCAATGTCAAGAAATCGCATCTGCACAGAAACGCAGCAAACGGGATCTGAGGGATTACAGGGCAGAAGGGCATCATGGGAGAGAGAGGAGCTAGAGCCTTGGATCCATCTGTAGTATCTTGCCAGCTCAGATAAGATATCGACATGAGCTGTGAACTCCTGGAGAAATTTAGCTTTCCTTCTGATTCTCCTTGTTATAAACCTGGCACAGTACAAACACGTCTACCATAGGCCAAAGCAGAGATGACACCAGGAATGGAAGTCAGTGTGGAATTTTCATCCCACAATCTAAGCAGTTATTTTTCTTAATAAAAAATTCTAAATTTGAATCATTATCAGGAATCAGAAAAAAATGTTAAACTTGGCTACAAAAAGAGATCCCCTGCAGGGTGCTCATTTTTGCTCTGGAATCAAGTCAATCAGATTGAAGATGTTCAAGACTCATACAACTGTATGACTGCTGTGGCAAGTATGAGCTAAGGATGGTATTAGATGAAGCTTCTCTTATACCACAGTCTTCCTTGTGTTTGAGGTGTTGGGAGCTGGACAGAGCTACTAGGGAAGATAGAACTCCCAATTCTGGGTAAGGTATAGACAGGATATCCCACAGATGAGAACTGCAACAGTGAATACTGCAATGATCATCACTGGTTTTAGTTAGTACACCAAACAATATTGCAGGATAAGACTATATAATAAAAGGTGATAATGTATAAATACTGTACAACTGATAAACTGCACTGTATAATGCTACAGAACACTTCTTGACTACAACAGCAGAGTGAAACATACACACAAAATTAATACTGAAAGGCAGTGAAGGGCATGAGGAGGGAGCAAAAGCTAAGTAGGAAGTTGCAGGAGATGGGATAGAGGGGGAAGCAGTCAGTCAGTCTTCTTCCTAAAGTTCACAATGGTTTGTGTTTCAGGAAGCTTGCATGTTTTATTCAAAATTATACCTTGAGTCACAGTGGCTTGTGACTTGATTAACAGAAGGAAAATCATCTCACATGAAAAAGCAGTACATTCCATTGACTTTTAAAAATACTACAAAGTGTTTGGTTAAATTTAAGAGTGTATACGCATTACCTGGAGTTTCCAATAAACTCAGAGACAGAAGGAGCAAAAGGGATAAAAGGTAAACAAAAATCCTATGACCTTAAACATATTCTTTCACCTTAACTCAATGCTTCAATATTGCATGCTAAATTCAAGCATAGGCTATCACTGTCTGACCTACAAGAGTTTCTTCCTGAATGTCTTCCTGTTCAGAAATTCACAGAGATGTCACTCCAGTTGTAAGCTAGCCAGACTGCGTAAAGATGAGAAATGCTGGGTCATAGGGACTGTGCAATGACAGAGAAGATGGTAAAAAATATAGTTACTCTTCACTCAAAAGATACTAAAAAATTATCCCATATCCATGTGGCAGTTATCACATGGTTTACATACACATACATTCATGTAGATCAATGTTTTATGATAAAAACTACTTTGAAGGTGCTTGAGAAAATACTGTTTTTGTATGCCTCCAGGCTGAGCTTAAAATTGTTAAATCTCAGTGCTCCACCCCAGTTAACAAATAAATACACCCCACCATATACACTATGTGCGGTACCGCTTAAAGAGGCATATTTTAAAAATATGAAAGAAATACTCTTTGAAGACAGACTGCTAAAACAACTCTTGCTGTCATATGTAAACGTATATATCATGTTTAAGTGTTCATTTCTTTTATTTACTTATTTTGCTGCTTCCCACCTGACCCTATACTGCCACAAGTTTTTATCCCCTGGGGTCCAATGCTTGCCCACCCCAGATCCCACAATGACTCCTTTCCGGATACCTGGAGATGTGCCCCTTCCCTGGATGAGGCTCCTGATTCCTCTGGAAGCCAATATTGTGTTGTCAGTATTTTAAGCCCCAGGAAGTGACGGATCCTTTGGTAAATTGTGTGTGTGTGTGTGTGTGTGTGTGTGGTAAGCAGCCATTATTCTTTCTTTGAATAGCTGGTATTTTCTATCTATAGGAGCAGTGTGGAATGACATCAGGCTGCTGTTGCAGCCCTCTCTATCCTAAGATGTTCTACAAGGTCCCACATCTCCAACAGCGGTCTCACAATCTGATTCTATGCAACCTTTAATCCGGGGTAGGAAAGATGTTTTTCGCTGCTGCACTCTCTCGCTTTCCCTAACCAGACCTACTAGTTACTAAAGTTCTCTTCTGAACTCAAGTCACCAAGAGTACAGGTGGATGGATGTCATACATCTGTGCCATCAGGCCAGTTGTGGTTCGGTGTTCATTTATGTGAAACTAGTTACATTTTCCAACTCTGGAAATTACATGCAGTTTAGTACAACACTCATACTGACATGCCAAATGGCAGAGAGAGAGAGAAGCTGTGGTTTGTCAGTGGATTAAAGTTGCCAATGTAATGACCATGGTGGCTGATGACTGAAATGTGTAACTGGAGTTTTCTTAGCTGGGCAACTATGGGAAGTGTGCGACACATGTATGACCTCTACTGAAGTCTTCCGTTTAAGCAGGAAAGGCATTCATCAAAGGGAAGGCATGGGTGACCACAAATGCCCTTCATTTATGCTAGCGTCACTGCATATAGGATAGAAGGAGGCTATTGCCAAGTCATTCTTTGCCACCTTTAATATGATTGATCTACAGTCTTCAAGCTCCTATGAAATCATCAGGTCATCCTAGAGATGAGCTGCATCAATCTGCACTTGGCTTGGAGATGTACCTCTCAACTGTTCAGATTTTCACAGAATGTCCAGATTTTTGCCTCATATCTTTGGTCTGTTCCTCATAAAATTTGTGGTTTTCTGGTAAAGCACCAGGATGATCTGAGGAATGAAGTCACCAAATAATGACATATATCTGGTGACATATCAGACTTCAAATCCTTCAGAAAATGTATGTTAACACAAACCCTGTTACTCTAGCAACTTTCTAAGTTTACAAGAGCAATATTTAAAATCTGCCCCAATTTTTGAGCCTTAGCCCCCCATTTTGTCAGGCTTTGTCAGGACTTCTTGCACTACGAGGTGAGAGGTATGCTTGAAGAAGCAGTAGTGAGTATCAGAGAACTGGAGGCAGAGCTGGAGGATCTGAAAGCAGACTATTACCAGTGACAAGAGGAAGGGATATTCAGGAGGAAAACAAAAAAGAACACCTCCTATTCCCCTACCATAAGGAAAAAAACATTTTTATTACACACCTATAGTATGAAAAAATCGGAGAACTTGTCAACAAATCACCTATATTAAAAATTAGAACTAGGAACTGGAAGCAAACTATTTATGTTACTGTACTTGGATTACAACTCTTTACTGGGGAGGACACTGTCAAGTTAACTAGACAAAGTACTATATAATGATCATTTGCTACATGTAATGCCATTGTGGGTGTTTACAGTATAATATTCTAATGTGTTTTTTATTTTATATAAACATTCTTATGCTATACTGTTTCTACAAACATACTTGGATTACAACTCTTTACTGGGGAGGACACTGCCAAGTTAACTACACAAAATACTATATAATGATCAACATTTGCTACATGCAATGCCAGTGTGGGTGTTTACATTATAATATTCTAATGTGTTTTTTTATTTTATATAAACATTCTTATGCTACACTGTTTCTACAAACACTGTACACTGTTTTATGCTAATCTGTGTACTAAATATTCTGGCACTTCAGTTTTGACATCACTGCTTTCTTTAATTACAATAAAACATCTCAGTTTAAAATACAACAGCCAAAACATACATGACACAAATGTTAAATATGTAATTTTTACATATCTGCTATAATTTAAATTTACAAAAAACATATAAAACATTTTCCCCACTGGATAAGGGAATAACTCACATTAGCATACAGACAAAATATCAGACTTTCAGTTTACCTGATCACTATATAAAATATAGTGAACATCTTTAAAACATAATGTAACATATAATTTTAAGTTTTAAAAGCAGCAATGACTATTGCATTTTTAAAGATAAAACAATTTAAAGCTTACTGTTGTCTGACAAATTTTTTTAGATTTCAATTTTAATGATTTAATGCTTTCAAAGTTGGTCCAGTGATACCCACAGGATAAGGACATATGCGAACTAAAATCTCAACTTTCTGGTTTAAGATGTGAAGAAACTACACATACATGTGCAATATCATCATATTCGTATGTTCTTTTCAGAAATGTGTCTGTTAATCTTAATCCGGATACACTCTAGAAAAAGAGATCAGATTTGTAGTTACTCCTTTGTAAAACTGTCACTACACAGAATTTGTAGAACCAGAATAAAACCACTAATTTAAAATATTAAGGTTATATTTCCTTACTTGTAGACCTTGCACTGAGGTTAACAGCTTGAGACTAAGATGTAAAGAAGAGCTTGGACTAAGCTTTCCAAGTTGCCTTCCAGAAACCCCACACCAATGGATTGAATTTGTATTGCACATTTCTAAAACCAGATCCATGGTTCTCTCACTGCTGGGAAAAAAAAGGCAATAGATCACTAACCCACTGCATGCAATTCATAAAGACATCATGGAACAGATACAGCATATGATGCAACATGCTTAGGAAAGCACTAATGTAAAAAAAGAGGTAGGTTAAGCTCCTGTAGTCCCAAAGTATGGAATAAACAACAGATAATGAACACTCTTTATATCAAACATCTTCAAGAAGAAAGTCTATAGTGGGTAACAGATGGGCTCTCTTGCCTTACACTGCTACCCTCAACACAATTCTCTCATTGTCTAACTAATGCTCTGTGAGCTTCCACACCTCCTGTTGGTACTTGCGCTAGTATCTCATATGCGTAGTCATCTCTTGGTCCTTACGTGTTTGTGGTTGTGTTTGCGGAAAATGTTGGTCCAAACCTGCATTCTCAACTCTGCCCCATGGAACTAGTGGGAGCTGCATGTTAAAGAAACAACAAACAAGGATGTATAACTATAAACCTGGAATACTTCACCCCAACCCCATAGTATAAAGCCCTGTCTACAACCCAGATAACCCATATTCAACCAGCAGCATGGGTGCTGGAAGGATGAGGTGGGGAGTGCATGAATGAATGGCTCACATCAGTTTGCCTATTCTGGGGAGGGCAACATCAGCCTACCTCACTAATATCATCTGCTGGAATGCCCATGTATTACCTGCAGCAACAGATTTAGCAATACTCATGCTCCAAGCAGAACAGTGCATTCTAAGGATGACATGCAGTGGTGCTCACGTGCTTCCTGACGGCAACCTTTGCAAAGCTTCCAGTGCCACAGCTGTGACTGAGTCAGGTTGTTGTTCTTGATCTATCAAGTGGCCCACTTCCTACTATGAGACACCTTCTTCTAATGGAAGAATGATGCTGGTGAGCTTCAGTATAGGGAACAAATAGGTCATATGGCTCTCACCCCAGGAAGGGGGTGAGACGGCTTTTTCCTGAGTAAAGGGGCACTGGTGAGCCCCTCAGGCAGGGAACAAAGGGGATGTAGGGCTCTTGCACTGTTCCATCACTTCTCTCAGGAGGAGTAATGAATGAGTTAGCATAGTGATGGTAGAACAGGCATTAGATGAACTGAGAGGACAAGGAGAGAAAAATACTGAAATACTTTTGTCCATCCACAAGGGTAGGAGAAAGGATCATCTAAACACAGCAGGGCCCTCACAAAGCTCAAATGATGCATCAAATAGTCACACATCTACTGTATCTTGCTTTTAGAGGTCATCTGCAGTGAGTAACTGCTAGGAAGGCAAGCCATATAAAATAATATTGAAAGGTGGCAGGCGCTTGACAGGCTCAAATAAACAGAGCTCATACGGAAATGTTCTGAAACAATAAAATGTTAAAAGGGGTTCAAAACCTGGAGTCACAGATCAAATCCAAATAATAATGCATGATGAAAGGAGACTGGAATAAATGCCTGCCACAGGCATTTTTCTTGACGCAGACACTAGAAGCAGCTTAATCCTGGTGGAATGACCCCTGACCACAATGTCCAAATGGTGATTAGTAAGCTCATGGCACAGTTAGCAAATCATTTAGAAAATCTGCTTGGCTAAAGCTGGCCACTCTCCCAGATTCAAGTAATGTACCTTCTTTCAAATAAAATCTGAGTGGCTGAGCCATGTAAAGGCTCTTTCTGCTCTGGTTACTGACAACACAAAGGAGGGTATATGACTTGACTTAGGAACATTTTGAAACCACTTTCTTCAGCTATTACAGATAAATCCTGAAGACCATCCTATCCTTATGACAGACCATATATGTTTCTGTGTGATGGCTCAGTGGAAGAGGGGTGAAGCTTTAACTGCAGTTCAAGCAACCCAAGTTTGAAAAGTAGCCCAGGTGCTGAAGCAGCAAAGCTGGAGGATGAGCAACACAGAAGCAGTCAGTGCCTAATTTCCTACCTAGGGCACACCAGACGTTATCTCATCTGATGGAGGTCAGGATATGTAATCTTGCACAAAGACCATAAGTGCAATCCTTGCCAACAAATGAATGGCACTGTAGTCAGATCTGCTGAATGCAAGGCACCATCTGAGTGTGCAAGGCACCAAAAACTTAGCTGGTGGATAAGGTTAAAAAGAAAACACTGATGAGACAGCCGAACCACACAGGGCTGACAGTCAACAGCCAGTGGAGAAAACAAGATTAAGAAAGTAAGATTCTGTGAAAGTAAGACCCTGTATCTCCAATATCCAATGGATAGAGATAATGGTCACCAAACTGTTTTTTTTTTCCAAACAACAGTCTTCAGATCCACTAAAACCAGCAAGCTTGAAGGGAAGATGGGTAAGCCCGTTTACTTTCTTTACTTATTAAATTGCTAAATGGGTAAGCTGATGGACCTGAAGACCATTTTAGCAAGAATCCTGTCCATAAGCATCTTAACATATACATATAGATAACATAAATTCAGATGTATTAACAATTAGATGAAAATACATATTTTTTCATAAAATAAATGTAAATAAATACAATATAAACCAAAATTCTAGCAATAAAAATAAATAAATAAAAACCAGAAAAACTAGTAGACTTAAAACTTTGTTGATGAGCTCAGTCACAATAATTTCCAAAAATCATGAAACCCAGGTAGTGTTCCAAAGCAACAAAGCCTTTATTCAACAGATTGCTGGTTTGTGATGAAAAAAGGCTTGCTGCTTTGGAACACTAGCTGGGTTACATGATTTTTAGAAATTCTGACTGAGCTCATCAACAAGACAAAAATAAAATACAGCATGTTATAAAGTAGCTGTATTTCAAATATTAGCTAAACACAATCTAAATGGGTAGACATCTGCCACAGTGACTTGTACATGAGTTATAGGAAAATCAGAGCCTGCAATAAACAAGTTAAGTGTGGAAGGGATCCCAAGAGGGGGGTGGATAGCTAGCTATATAGTTACAATAACTAGAATGTAATAAATTTAAATTTTAAGGATGCAAGATGTAAAGAAGCCACATTTGTAATGTTTAAACCAGTGACAATTTTGGGTGTTATGTAGTTGAGTTGAAGGCAGAGTGCATGGGATATGAAGTGACAGACCTTCAGTACTGCTTTTTACAACAAAAAAAAAAAAAACATGTTAATGGAGATCACAGAATTCAAAGGCAGTGCATATCTCAATTTGGAAATATTAAAGCTTTTTCTTAAATGGATGAGTCATCCACTGGTGAGCAGGTTAGAGACCCTAAAATATAGTTTTAATCTGGGTTACACCATTAGTGTTGTTCCACTCTGACAGATGCATTAAATTAGTCCTTGGACTAAAAAAAAAGGCTAAAAAATGCATAACAGTATCCTTTGGGAAGACATCCATCCCTGGTAACTACCATATTGACAACACACCCCTTAGAGATGATCCAGTAGTCAGGGACTTAGGGACACACACAGATAGTAATCTAGCCTTTGACAATCATGTATATACAGTGTGGAGGAATTTATTCTATGTTGCGCAACTTATAAACAAAGGTATGGCATCTAAGTCCAAGGAAGTCATTGTTCCACTGTATTTGGCATTCATCAGACCTATCACTGAGTACAGTGTCCCCTCTGATATGTACCTAACCAGGCATATCCAGCAATTGGAACTAAAAGAATACAGGGCATAAGTAAAATGTCCAATACAGACCGCCTCAATCCTATCCCTGTATTCTGTCTCCTACAGGCTTTTGAGGGGAGATCTATGCCTGGCATACAGGGTACTGTCAGGCCCACTCTGATGGGCCACTCCTGCATATCCACAAAACAAACAGTACCAGAATTACCTGTTTTAAAGATTTAAACCTTGCCTGTGATATAAATAGGACCTGCTGGAGAAAGAGGTTTGTATCCCAGAGACTACCTCATATATGGCACAGGCTCCCCATCCATGTGAAGCAGAGTTCCTCCCTAACCCAATTCAAGTGCAACTTGGATGGGAAACCGGAAATTCATCCCTGGTTTGGCACCTATGTCTCTAATGGACACAGATAACCTGTAAAATCTCCCAGGCCCATGCTTACACTTATCAGGGGTATCAGAACTTGTCAGAGATTTGGGATGCATGGCTAGGCTTAAAAAGGCCCTTGTGGTCATTAGCCTAGAAAACACCTATGAATCTATAAAGAAGATGGTCCAGCCATGTCCTAAGTATTTGAAAATTGAGGCTGCAATGAAAATGTTACTAGGGCAGTTGTGCCATGGGCAGGTCTGAAACCATTTTGAGTATTGGTTAGTAATGCTGGAGTAGTTGTTTACAGACACATTTTCCAACGTTTCTGAAAGGGGATAAGATGGCAATAGGTCTGAAATTGGATATTTCTGTAGAAGTGCCACCTTTGTGTAGTGGGATGAAATGGCATTTTTTATCAAATTGTAGGAATATAGGATTCCTGTATTGACTCATTTATAAAGATGGAGACTGGATATACAATGGCATTAGCAGCAAATGTGAGGCATTCTGCAGGAAGGTTATCAGCAAAGGGTGAGCAGGATTTAAGTTTGGATGATAATTCTTTTACGAAGGAGGTAGCAACTGGTATTAGTGTGACGGTGTGGTTATTAGTGGAAGGGGTAGACATGAGTCAGAGGAGTCAGGAAAGGATTTATTGGTTAGGGCAGCTAGGCTGTCAATGAATTATGAGTTAAACTTGGGTGGCTCCTTCTAAGGGGAAATTACTGGGGTAAGGTTAAGGGCAATGTTAGTTCCTGGGTGTAAAATTTATTTAATGGATGAATTTTGGGTGATACGGTTGTTTTGAAAATTAGAGTCGTATTGCTTATCAAGGTTGACTTGCATTTTGGTTGTTGTTGTGTCTTTCGGCTTTTCCCGGTTAGGAGTCGCCACAGCGGAACTCCGGTCCGCTAATGATTGGCAGTAGATTTTTACGTGCTAAGTTGCCGGCCCTGACGCACAACCTTCAATGAAGGTACGCCCATTCACGCATGTCTCCACACAGAAGATGCTCTAGCTGAGAATCGAACAGGACGTCTTACTGTGAGGCAACAATGCTACCGCAGCACCATTTTGGTAAGGTTATGAAATTCTTTAAAGTGCTGTAGTTTTGAGGAGTTTTACATTTCTGCTATTCTTTCTATGCCTTGGCTCTATTAGTAAGCCAAGGGGCAAAGTTAGAATTTACTCTCTTTCTATGTAGTGGTGCCAGGCTGTTTAGGATACTGTAAGTTGAACTGAACCTTTCTGCTACCTCATCTAGTTGCACAAGTGTGAGACTCAGTATTGCCAAGTCCTGCAATACAGTAAAACTCAAATTGTTACAAGCAATGCTGTGGGCATGGTGAAGGGCTTTCCCTCAGCAACATCCACATTCCTGCTAACCCTATATATTAATGTTGAGTTTGCTGTTCCCTGAAGTAGGTAGGAATATCAAAAAGTACTGCAAACACAGACTGAGCATATATTTCCCCCCACAATTATTCTTAATGGTCCTGCAGTTCTAAAGATTATAACATCATCCCTGAAATTAGAACAGAAACACAAAATTGCAGTAGACACAACAACAAAGGGTTACAGATCAAATGCAGAAAAACTAACTCTACAAATCTAAAAAAAAGATGGAAATACATCCGTGTGCACACACAAAAGGCAGTTATACGAGTAAATGCATAATCAATGGTATTTACTGCATGGAACTTTTATAGTTAAGAATAACAAGTTTTTTTAAAACCACACAACAAACTTGTTTTATTTGAAGAGGCAATAGTTCATACTCCTAGATTTTTTTTTGCTGCATGCAAAATCAATCACTAAAAGAAGACACCATAATGGTGTCAATAAATCAGCCTCAGTGCTATGAGACAAAGACTGAAGACATGAATGAACCATCCAATGCTGCTGCTGAAAAGTAAAGACCTTTTCTAATAGGGAGGCACAGCCTCTGGGATGCAGTCACTAGAAGGGGAAACTGATTACTTTAGCCAAAAGGGAGCTATTGGAAATAGATGAGCTCCTCTGCATTTTTTACCTCCAGAACCATCCCTTGAATGAGAGGAAGTGCAAGGAAATCATATAAAAGATCTTCAAAAATCTCAAAATACAGAAACGGAGTATAGCTAGGGAGTGGGATAAAATTAAGTTGGAGATTAAAAATAGGGGTTGGAGACAGTGGCATTGACAAAAAGGCAGGAGTCGGAGCTGGATGTGGCAGAGTTAAAGATGTTAAGATTTGCACTCGGTGTGACTAGGATGGAAAGGATTAGGAATCAGTATATTAGAGGGTCAGCTCATGTTGGACAGTTTGGAGACAAAGCAAGAGAGACGAGATTGCGTTGGTTTGGACATGTGCTGAGGAGGGATGATGGGTATATTGGGAAAAAGATGCTAAGGATGGAGCTGCCAGATAAGAGGAAGGCCTAAGATAAGGTTTATGGACGTGGTGAGAGAGGACATGCAGGCGGTTGGTGTGACAGAGCAAGATGCAGAGGATAGGAAGAAATGGAAAGAGATGATCCGTTTTGGCGACCCCTAATGGGAAAAGCCGAAAAATGATGATGATTAAAAATAGGGTAGAAATAAAAGAAAGGTAGCTATGGTTAAGAAGTAACAAGAATTATTTAGAGGGACTGATAAATGTTAAAGTACTGCAGCAGAATATGGGGACTCTCACAGATAGAAAGGAGTGTCACCAAACTTAGGGAGCCTATAACAATGAAGGCAAAAAGAGATCCTGTAGAGGTATTAGAAATATTTTGGAAATTCTATGAAAGTCTGTATAAAGCAGAGAAATATGGAAATCACGAAAAGATACAAATGGAAATGTTTATGGAAGATTTAAATATGCCAAGATTAGAGGTAGATGAGGCTCAATTACTAACGGCTAGGATGTGAGGAGATGAGATAAAAATTGTATTGTATAACCAATCTACAGGAAAGTCCCCACGACTAGAAGGCATTCCTGTGGAAGTTTGGAAGCTAAGAGGGGAAAAAAAATGATAAAGGTCTGGAAGGTTTTGTTTAACAGTACTTCAAGAGGAGGAGAAGTACCAACATCCTAGAACAAAGCAGTGGTAGCTGTAATACTTAGAGAATAAAGATCCATCAGATCCAGCTTCATACAGGCCCACTTCAATACTAAACCGTGATTATGAAGTGTTTATGTCTATAATGGCTAAAAGAATGGCAAACATAATGCCAAAATTGAGAGATATGGGTCAGTGTGATTTTGTGGAAGGGAGGCAAACATTTGACATTAACAGAACACTGACAATCCAAGGTGAAACAGAATGTAAAAAATACCATTGCTGTTGTGGGTTTTGCTGCAGAGTAAGCATCTCACAACCAGTACAAAGAAGGAAAAGTGCCCAAACAGTAACCAACAAATCTCAAAAAGCATTATAACCATTTCCACCGCAAAGCACAATGTTTATTCACATAAACACAGCACCAGCAACCACAATGTAAAATTAACGCCGACATAGTCAGTACGTTTTCATCAAGAAACTTCATCACATAACTATGAATATTGTACTACTACCCTTATATAACCTTGCCAATAACCTAATTAGTGCAATTAAACCTTTGTTAATTGACCAAATGGATGTAAAGTTAAACCACACATTCTGCTGGCTTAAACTCACACTGAACATATTCTGAAATCATTCTTGTTTATATTCTCAAAACATTACCACCATGATTTGTTAAAACACATATCAAAACAAATATTAAAGCAATAGTATACGTTCATACAATACATTCCAAACGGAAAAATATATATAAAAAATGTAAAAAATTAAATTAATACATGTTAAAGTGTATAGCGGATGCTTCCCTCTAGTGTTCAAAAGAAATATTGTACTATAAAAACTAAACAGTTTGCTCATAGTATGAAAGGTTCATAGCTATTAAAAATATTTTAAAATGTTTAAAATAAAACAATCATTCGATGGAATAAAAAATGGTGAAGAAAAATTAAAACAACACAGCATACTAGAATAATTATTGAAATGCCACTATATTATAATTTGCCTGATCTTAAGTTCAATACTGGGGCTAGGGAGACCATGTTATTCAAACAGGTCTATATTACTTTATTGAAAGCTGATAACAGCAAACACTCTGATCGACTCCTAAATAATGAACGCACTAAACAGCAAAGATACGGAACAGCAATTTTTTTCCCAGGAAAAAAAAAAATCGCTGTTCTGCCAAAAAAAAAAAAATGCAAACACAACAAAGTGGGGGGCTTTGCCACCCCTCCACTTAAATATACCAGCTCCGAGATCACACCACAGTGGAGGAAATGGCAAACTCCCGAAAACGGCCCAGCGATTTTTTTCTCTTGGGGGGGGGGTCGCTGTTCCGTGCCTTCACTAGTTACCCTGTTCGACATTTACGGGTCGATCAAAGAGTGTTCCCTCTCATCAGCTTTCGATAAGGTAATACAGACCCATTTAAACCTGGCCATCTATTTGTTTCCAACACCAGCTGCCAGTATACCTCTCTATACTCTAACTTGGTCTCCCACGGGTAACCCCTGGGAGACCAAGTTATACAGTACAGAGAGGTATTACTGGCAGCCGGTGTTGGAAGCAAATAGATGGCCAGGTTTGAATGACATGGTCTCCCTGGCCCCAATATTGAAATTAAGATCAGCCAAATTATAATATAGTGGCATTTGAATAATTCTTGTAGTATGCTGTGTTATTTTAAATGTTTCCTTCACCATTTTTTATTACATCGTATAACTATCTTATTTTAAACATTTTAAAATATTTTTAATACCTATAAACTCTTCATACTATGAGCAAACTGTTTAGTTTTTATGGTACAATATTTCTTTTGAACACTAGAGGGAAGCATTCGCTATACACCTTTTAACATGTATTAATTTAATTTTTTTTACATTTTTTTATATATATTTTTCAGTTTGGAATATTTTGTATGAACATATAATATTGCTTTAATATTTGTTTTGATATGTGTTTTAACAAATCATGGTAATAATGTTTTGAGAATATAAACAAGAATGATTTCAGAATATGTTCAGTGTGAGCTTAAGCCAGAAAAATATGTGGTTTAACTTTACATCTATTTGGTCAATTAACAAAGGTTTAATTGCACTAATTAGGTTATTGGCAAGGTTATACAAGGGTAGCAGTGCAATATTCATAGTTATCTGATCAAGTTTCTTGATGAAAACGTACTGGCTTGTATGTCAGCGTTACATTTTACATTGTGGTCGCTGGTGCTGTGTCTATATGTGTAAACATTGTGGTTTGCGGTGGAAACGGCTATCAGAGTGCTTTTTGAGATTTATTTGACAAATTAAGCTGGAACTTCGTAAGCAGGGCAATGGAAGCATTTGCACTTCCTAAAAAAAATATAAGATTGTTTAAGAGGATATATGAGGGATCAGAGGTGAAAATTAAAGTGGGTGGGGTCCTCACTGATAATTTCTGCTTGAGCAGAGGAACCAGGCAAGGTTTCCTCTTTCCCCTTTATTTGCATTATACTTACAAACACTGGCAAAGAAAATAAGGGACTCAAAAATTCAAGGATATAACTGGTACGGTAGTCAAGAAAAGCTAGCTATTTGCAGATGATATTATTTTATACCTGACAAAAAAAGAAAGACGCATTACATTGTTGTGGAACATTTTGAGATGGCTTCAAATCTTTTCCGGATACAAAATTAATGAAGCGAAAACAAAGGCACCAGCAGTAAGTTAAGTACACACATATGAATTAGTTCAGCAATATCCATATTTATGGGGGCATGATAAAATGAAGTATTTAGGAGTATGGATTAAAATGATTTTGGTGTGGCAGGTAAGTATATGTGGAAAGAAACTAAACAAAATTTAATACAAAAACTGAAAAAATGGAAACGTTGTTATATGACTATGGATAGTACGATAAAAGCAATTAAAATGTTTTTAGTCCCATTATTCTTGTACACAAAATCAGGCGAATTTTTTATCAACCAGAGGAGAAGTTGTGGAAAGCAATTAATGAAGAACTGAATGACTTTATCTGGGAAGGGAAGACGTCAAGAGGGATAAGATGATTCTTCCTACAGAATAGAACAGACTGGGATTATCCAATTTGGAGGGCTATTTCATAGCTACACAGTTAAGACTCCTATATATAACACAAGCAGAAAAATTCAAAGTGGAAAGAGGTGATGATGAAACAGGGGGAAGCTCATGAAACAAGGAGAGACTGGGATTTTGGCTGCAGGCCTTTAAGGAGAACAGCAATAATTATACAGAATACTATATCTGTAAAGTAACAGAAATTATCCTAAGAACTAAGACAACACAAAACTGGAGAAAGAAGATTCTGCCAATAGGGATGACTGCAATTAGGGATACAGACAACAGGCAAGAGGGGGTTGAAATGCATTAGAGAAAACTGGCAAAGGAGCCAAGGTATTGGGAGCAAATAACTAGAGAGGGAATGATGAAAGACTGGGAAGATGCCAGGAATTTATTTGGACTGCAGATTACAAATTGCCTTCCCTATCAAGGATTGATAGAGTATAGGCAAAGAGAAAGAAATAGGGGTGTCCTAAACAAAAGACCAGCACCAGTACAGTTTTTAGTATAATCTAGAACAGAAGTCGTCATTAAAAAGGAATAATAATACAGCATCTAAAATACTGAATGATAACTACAAGAGTCCATCAGAGGAGGTTAGAATGGATAAGCAATTCACAAACAAACAATGGTGGGATATATGCACGTCTCCCAAATATGCTACAAAGTCTAGAAGATTTATGATTTTTGCTTGGAAATGTTTACATAGGTAGACCTATTCCTCAAGTACACTCCAGAGAATTTTCTCTCAGCAAATGTTGGAGGTGTGATAGGGAAGAAAGAGCTAATTGGGAACATGTTTTCTGGGAGTGTAGTGAGTTGGCGGACTTTAAGATTCCCTGCATGATGCACTGTCGGAGATGCTGGGTGGGTAGATTGGTGTGATGAGGGAAAGGATTTTTCTGGGCTATGATACAGAATTGGAATTGCATAGACATGGTAAAGCATTAATGTGTTTAATTATGTTGGTTGCCAAAAAAACAATTACTAGAAAATGGAAATCAAAATCTAAACCAACTATACTGGTAGTAGTGAACATAGTAACAGATAACTGGAACAGAGATCTTTAGAAAAGGGTAGCAGCTAACTACACAGAAAAAATGGGAATTGTGGGAGCAATACATACATGGGAGGAATGAGATTTAAAAGAAGGTAGGACTTAAAAGAACTATGTAATGTTTCACTGAAAATGATTGGGTAGATTATAAGTGATGTATAATGTTTGCATCTGAGAGTGTGTCAATATAGTCTGTGATGTAAAATGCTTGCAACTAGGATTGTGTTGGTGTGGTTTGTTTTCATTTACACAAATGTATGACTGCCTACATGGTAAGTAATGGTTTAAAGTTTCCGGTTTAAAAAAAGGCAGAAATTGAATAATTTATGTAATGTTGTTTAGGTTATATGATATATAGCAATATATGTGAAGTATAATATTTATACACGCCAACTTAATACAGTTTGATTACTTTTATATAAATGTAAATTTGCCCAGGTCAAGTGATAATTCAATAAAGGCGTTTAAAAAAAAAACAAACAAACTGAGAAAGCAGTGCATGGGGGGGAAGATCAGTCTTGGACACCCACTGTATTAAACTCAGATGTGGGAAAACATCTGGAATGAGTTAACGCTTGTGATCCACAGAGACTGCCTGATCGCTAGTCTGCTTTTACTTTATGGTTCCTGAAAAGGTGGACAAGTGCTAAAAGAAATGTAAGCGATGCAGTCAGATACCACTCATTGCCGGTAAGAACATATGCCCTCCACTTGTTAGTGTACTACAAGCCTGTGGGTGTTGTGTGTAGATATAACTACTTTAGACCATTCTTAAGGTTCTAATGCAAATGTTACAAAGTATTTGTCTGAAGTTGATATACAGATTCATTCATAGGTTCACTGGTTGGTACTAGGCTATCAGCCCTAGGGCCTATACAAGCCTAACCATAACAATTCCCTGGGTATTTCTTCCCACAATATTTACTTCCCTGGACACCTGTCTAGCAGGGCAACTGACGTGATCCCAGAGGTGAATTTCCTATCTCCCATCCAATTGTCAAGGTTCCTTTTGAAGAGGCCAAGGAGGCACTCTGCTTGACATGTATGGGCAGTCTATTCCAGAGTATGGGGAGTCTCTGGGTCAGGAATCTATCCCTCCAGTATGTTTTGTTCATTGTGATGACAAAGTTTAGATCCCTGGAGCTTGTGGCTCTGAGGGATTGGGATTTCTTTAAGTGTAGCATGTCCAACAGCACTGGGTTTGACATGGCCTTGTATGTTAAGCAGAGATCACCTCTGAGTAGGCGATATGCCACATAGTATAGCTGGAGTTTTTTTTAGACAGTTAGCATAGGGCATCTGCTTTAGGCCTGTGATTCTTTTAGTGAGGTATTTCTGTGGCCTTTCCAGCTGTTGCAGATGTCTTGTGAGGTACATACCAAACAGGGCATTGTACTCTATAATACATCTAATGAGGGATGAGTACAGTGGGACAATGATCTCCTTTTTTTCCTGGATGAAAAGCCCTTAGTGATGAGGTGTGCCACATAGAAGGATTTTCTGACTGTTGTGGCGATGTGGTTATCGAAGGTGAGACCACTGTCCACCTGTGTCCCTAAGTCTGTCATCACACTTTTGGTGTTTAGTGTACTGCCACCTATGTGGCAGAAACCAAAGACTTTTCACTGTCCAAAGACTCTAGATGCATGACTCAACCAAAATCAGATTAGTGTGGCATCAAATCTTAAAGAAATGGAAAAGGATCTGCTTGAACAATGTGCTCCAGGGTAGATAGCTCTGAAACATATCCATGTGCAGTTTGGTATTCTGAACAATGACACTGGCCACCATGTGACCTAGAAGACTGAGACATATCCTTGTTGACAAACAGGCTGAACTGTAGGTAAGTGAAATATAGAAATGATCTCTTGTATCTTTCTGGGTCAGCAAATATCCATAGAAACTACTAGGAAACTATTTTGATAAAAAAAAAAAAAATGAAGATACAGTTTTGTTACGACCCATGTAATTCAGAAAGGAACTGGTAATATTCAAGTGTTTCCAAAACTATCCCCTTGTTAAGCATGGACAAGTAATCATCCACGTTGAGGTTAAAATGAACACCCAGCAATCCAAGAAATGCCACTGCAGAGACCACACACATTACATTGACTCAAGGAGGAGAAATCTGGAAGGAGAAACTGCAAATGGATAGTGGTGCAGAACCACCCGAAACCTTTTCCAATGCTTTCAAACCTGGGCATTTATTCATGCCTTTCTTTTATCATTTTAAGCCCACTACATGCAACTGTCTTTTTCAAGGAAAAGTAAGGGGCCCTACCTGGACAAGTGATTCACATAGTTCTACAATTTTCTATAAACTTCAATGCACTGTTCCAAATAAGGCAACAAGCATCTTTCAAAGTCCAAACTTACTATTCAGACTCTGGGATATCAGTGCCACTACTCCAACATTCTACACCTGTAGGTGGTTATTGGGAAAGAAACATAAAAAAATTATGTCAAATGAGCTGCTTTAGAATTAGGAAGATTCTACCTTGTATTGCTAATTCGACTACAGATCTGTGGAAATGCTACTTAAGCCACAGGACATTTACCATTCTGAAAGTGATAAACAAACGGCCTTCTACTGGAAAAGTGTTCTCTACTTCTTTATTTTGCAAAAAGCACCCTATAAGCCAGGAAAACAAAAACTTATTTAAAGCACATCAAAAGCCTGGAAAGTGACAGGGGGAGATTAAAGTACAGTTTTGTACCTACCATAAATGTAGATGTTCAAGTGTTCACACTGCTGCAGTCATTACACTTGGGTTATCCTGCCGTCAGGCAGTCCCGCAGTCGGCCAGAGTTCCAAAGTCTTGGTCCGGCGTTGGTTGCGGTCGCTTCTTCCCTGACGTCAGTGCGCCAGGGGTATATAACATGCATCCATCGCCATTTTCTTCAGTTTTTCTTGCCCCAGATGTCAGGTGCCCCCAAGTAGGTAGGCAATACATATTGCTAATAAAAAAAATATATACATAAAATAAAAACAATACCTTCAGTTACAAGCAAATACACTGCAAAGGTTGTATAGGATAGAAAGGTATAGATGAATCCAGCTAGGACAGAGGGGATGGAGGGAGGGTAACCTGGACTGCAGCAGTGTGAACACTCGAACATCTACATTTATGGTAGGTACAAAACTGTACTATGTTCATCATGTTACACTGCTGCAGTCATTACACTTGGGTAGAATCCCAAAGCTAAAGTTGGGTGGCTGGTCTATAAAGAGTTAGGATTGGCTATGAGGCCCTGCAGAACTGCAGTGGCAAATCCTGCTCTGGATTTAGAGTCAAGAGGCAAGTGGTAATGCTTGGTAAAGGTGTGCACTGAACTCCAAGTTGCAGCCTCCAAAATTTCCTTGTTAGGTACTCCTCTGAGAAAGGCTGTTGAAGTGGCTGTTGCCCTGGTGGAATGTGGCCTAATGTTATTAGGGACTGAGTTTCCATGCTGTGTGTAGCAGTAACGAATACAGTGTCCTATCCATTTGGAGATAGTCTGCTTTGAGATAGCCTTGTTCTGTGATCCTGCAGCATATGCTACAAACAGTTGCTCAGTTTTCCTAAAAGCTTTTGTTTTGTCCAAGTAGAAGCGTAGCTGCCTGTGTATGTCCAAAGAGTGCAGAAGTTTCTCCCCTTTATTCTGAGGGTTTGGATAAAAAGTTGGCAAATGGATGGTTTGGTTAAGAGCCACACTAGATACCACCTTTGTCATAAAGGTAGGGTCTGTCCTTAAAGAAACCCTGTCCTGATGAAAAATTATAAAAGGTTCCACTGCCATTAATGCCTGTAGCTCTGAGACTCTTCGTGCTGAAGTTACTGTCAGGGGCAGAGCTGTTTTCCATGATAAAAATGTTAGATCGGCTGTATTGGATGGCTCAAAAGGTGGCAGGGTCAGTGTTTCCAAAACGAAATTGAGGTCCCAAGTTGGTGTTGGTGCTCTCCAGGGCGGTCTTATGTTTTTAGCCCCTCTGAGGTACTGCTTTAGCAAGGGATGAGAGAATAAAGGAGGATCCGTGTTGTAATGTGCTGAAATGGCAGAGGCATGGATCTTAATTGATGAGAAGGATAGGCCTTAGCATCTCAGTTAAGTACTGTAAAATCTGAGGAATGTTTGGGACAAGAGGGTCAAGGCTTTGAGCCTGGTTCCAGATGCAGAATCTCTTCCATTTTTCTGAGTAAGCTTTCCTGGTGCTAGGCCTCCTGGCCTCCAAAATGACATCCATAACAGCTTTAGAGAGAGATGTTGCCTGTTTGAATAATGAATCTGCCATGCAGCCAGGTTTAGGGTTTTGAGCTGACCGTGCAGGATCTGATTGTTTTGTTGAGTCAGAAGGTGTGGAATTTGAGGCAAAATCCATGGTGGGCCTTGAGTTAAGTTCTTTAAGATTGGGTACCAGTGCTGGCGTGGCCAGTCTGGAGCAATCAGGATCATCTCTGGTTTTTCTTGTCTGGCTTTTAGGAGCACCTTTGAAAGGAGAGGCAGTGGTGGGAAGGCATAAACTTTTAGGTTTTTCCAGCTGAACGAGAGAGCATCCACTTTCCATGCTTGTGTGTGATGAGTCCTTGTGCAGAATTTTTGTAGTTGGCAATTCAGTGGGGAGGCAAAAAGATCTATGTCTGGGCATCCTCATTTTTGAGTTACCATGCTGAAGATTTGTTGATTCAATTTCCATTTGTGAGGGTCCATGATATTTCTGCTTAGATCGTCTGCCAGAGTATTTTTCTTTCCTGGCAGGAATTGTGCTTGCAGATGAACTTGATACGTTAGGGCTGTGTTCCACAAGGTCATGGCTTGTCTGCATAGGGGGTAAGAATGAGTACCCCCTTGCTTATGTACCACATTACTGTGGTGTTGTCTGTCTTTAATAATAATTGTACTGGATGCAGAAGGTCCTTAAAAGCTGTTAGGGCAGTTTTGAACAGCCAACATCTCTTTTTGATTGATGTGAAGATGCATTTGGTCTGTAGTCCACTTGCCCTGAATGCATTTTCCTGCCATGTGTGCTCCCCAGACGTAATCCGAAGCATCTGTTAGAGTCTGCCTGGCTGTGGGTAGAGTAAAAGGCTGACCCTTGTTTAGGTGACATGCCCGTGTCCACCATCGAAACTCCTGTTGTAGGCAGGGAATCATTGGTATTACTGCTTCTAAACTGTGAGAGTGTTGAGTCCAAACACTTTTTAGGTACCACTGTAATTTCCTCATATGCAGTCTGGCATATGGTATTAGTAGTATGCAGGATGCCATGAATCCCAGGGCCTGCAGAATTTTTCTTGCAGGGAGATGGGACTTTTTTGCCAGTAATTGAAAATATTGAGTTAGGTGAACTTGTCTGTCTGGCGTGAGGTAAGCAATCTGGGCCGTTGTATTTAAGCTGGCACCCAGGAATATAATCTGTTGTGAGGGCACTAGTTTTGACTTCTTTTCGTTTACTGTGTACCCTAGAGAAATTAGCAACCTTTTTACAAACGCCAGATGCTTTAGAAGAATGTCCTTAGTCTCTGCTTGAATGAGGCAGTCGTACAGGTATGGATATATTTGAATTCATTTTTGCCTGCAAAATGCAATTACTGGTGCCAGGCACTTTGTAAAGACCCTGGGCGCAGTAGATAAGCCAAAGGGCAGTGCAGAGAATTGGTAGTACATTGTACCAACTTTGAATCTGAGGTATCTTCTGCAATTTTGTCTGATAGGGACATGCAGGTATGCCTCTGAGATCCAGAGTAACAAGCCAGGCCTTCTTGCCCAGCATGGGTAGAAGCTGCTGTAGTGTCAACATTTTGAATTTTGGAATATCCAGGTAAGTATTTAGAGTTGAAAGGTCTAGTATGGGTCTCCAGGCCTTGTCTTTTCTGGGGACCAGGAAGAGTCTTGAGTAACATCCTTGTCCTTGTTCCTATTGTGGTACTTTTTGAATAGCTCTCATGTCCATGCCTTTGCCCATTGATTTTGTGGCAGGTCTGGCATTCCTTTTAGCCTTGGTAAAGTGTGAAAGTGGAACCTGTAACCTTGAGACACAATATTCAGAACCCATTTGTCTTGGGTGATTGTTTGCCAGTTTTGAGAAAAAAGCGCTAGTTTTCCCCCTAAGGGGGTTGCCAAACGGGAAGTGCTTGACGTACGAAGGGGGAAGTCATTGGGACGGTTTCCTGTAAGGTTGAGACTTGTCCTCACCTCCTTTTGTGGTTGAGGTGCCCCACTGTCGTTGTCTGTTAGAGCCTTGGGGTTGAGATCTGCCTCTTGGGCGTCTGTATCTGCCTCTCTGTGGCCTGTCTGACACTGGAAAGGACCAATTCTTTGTTGGCCAATTTCTGCTAAATCGAGGTGGCTGTACCTGTAAGAAATCCTTGACTGTTTGCATAGATTTAGCTTTATCCTCCATTTTCTTTAACACCTCTTCTGCCTTAACACCAAACAAGGTATCATGTTGTAAAGGAGCATCCAATAACTTTGCCTTAACATGATCAGGTAAACTCTGTTCTTTTAACCAAGCATGTCTTCGAATCACCGAACCTGTAACTGCGGTTCTGCAAGAGGCCTCTAAAGAATCAAAACCACATTGCAGAGTATGTTTTCCCACCTGTTCAACTGCATGCAATAAATCTTGCATTTCTTTACAGTCAGGAGCGTCTGAGCTTGCAAGCATTTTCTGTTTTAACTGAGCCATTAAATATTGTTGGTACTTAAGCATGTGAAACTGTCAATTTAAAGCCCTTACTGCTAAAGTTGCAGAAGTGTAAACTTTCTTCCCCCATCTCTAGAATCTCTGTCAGTGCCAGAGCACTGCCATTTTACTTAATACCCTAAATTTAAATACATGTCTTTCACCTTTCTTCATGGCATGCTTACTCATCAATTTAGGGTATTAAGTAAAATGGCAGTGAGTTTAAGGAAAGGTGACATTAACAATTTTTTGGAGTTGAGAGAACTTGAGTGGATTATTAGGCTACAGGCGGATGTACCCCCGGGCTTAAATAATGTGGTTAGTTTAAAGCCAGTATTAATTAAAAGGCAGAGACAGAGGCTTTAATAGGTTATGACAAGTTTCTAGAACCTGATGTAATACACCATAGGATGTTAGATGCTACCAGTGACTTCTTTATTGTGTATAGATATTAATACTTATATAATGTTTGTATAAGTTATTAATAATTTTTATGTTTTATTCTAAGCAGAAGAGTTTTTATGTAAAGTAAGATTTCTTGTCCCTTTTTTTAGTATATTTTTTTATATAGATCTTTATGAGTTATATATTACTTTTAGTTTTGATTGTTAATTAGGGAGTGGGATGGGCTGAAGCATGTGATTTTATATTCTCCTATTTAAATGCTGATTTTTTTGTAATGACTCATACTGATGAAGGGTGTAGACCCGAAAGCTTTATCTAATAAAGTTCTTGGTGTGGTATCGTGGTTCAGTTGAATTATAGCAGTAACACCTACTGTTGTTTGTCTTTGTTACACTAACACAGTTCCATTTATACAACAATCTTATGAAAATATCAAGTAAGTATAAAGTCATAACACAAAGGAATAGGTAAAGACAATCATTTTTGTTCAGACAGTAATTACAGTTGTCCATGTAAGTAAGATACAGCTAGCATAGGGATTGATGTTGCCTTAGAAAGTTTGAAAATGTTAACTAATACAGTGAAGTTTATACAGATTTGAAGGTTTATTCCTTTAGAGGATGGTAGTTGCTAGTTTTGACAGAGAAGTTAGCAGATTATTAGTGTGGCTTACCCAGGGGAGTAGCATGAGCAGAGCCAATTGTTAGTATAGTGAATTTTAAGGTTGTGTTTGAATACTCAAGTCGAGGTAGTAGAAGTTATGTGGCCTGGTAGAGCATTCCAAGTTTGGGCAATTGTACAGGCAAAGAGAGATTTACCTGCTTCATTTTTGTCTCTAATAACGTTTATTAGGTTCTGGTTACTGGATCTTAGCTCTCTAAAGGTGGTATATGGCTGAATTAGATGTTGGAGTGCCGGGGTTAAATTTGGGTGGTAAGAGAGTTTCTGTGCTGTTGAGATTTGAATGAATGGTAGTGCATGTGGCAGGTCAAGCCACTTGAGTTGCTTTAGGGATAAACAGTGATGGGACCTATGTGTGGATTCTGTGGCAAACTTGGCAATCTTGTTATAACATGATTCCATTGTATTTAGTTCTTTTTGGTTAAGGTTGGTTAGTATGGGGGAGGCATAGAGCAGTAGACAGGAGGTGGGTTCTAGTGATAGTAGCTTTGGTTTGTTTAGTCATGAATTGTTTGTTTCTATAGAGAAGTCCTAGTTTTTTACTGACTTTCTTGATAGTCTGGGCTATATGGATGTCGAATTTTAGCTGGTTGTCGATTTCAACACCTAGTAGTTTTGTGTGTGATGTAGGTTTTATTTGGATATCACCTTTGGCTATTAAGTTAAAGTTCTCATTTAAAGGATGGGGTCTACCAGCTTTAAACAGGATCAGTTTTGTTTTGTTCGGATTGAGTATAAGTTTGATGTTGGCAAACCAGGTTTCAGCTTGGGAGAAGTTAGTTTGGGTAAGGGAGTGTAGTTCGTTTATCGTGGGGGCAGCACATATAATTGTGGTATCGTCAGCATGCTGCACTACTGAGGCTTTGGGTAGGGTTGAGGAGATGTCGTTGGTGAAGAGGGAGAACAATAGTGGGCCTAAGATGTATCCCTGGGGAACTCCTATAGAGACTGGCAGTAAGGGGATAGTTTATCTTGCCATAGAACTGCTTGTTGCCTACCCGATAAGTAGTTGGTGAACCATTGTATAGTAGATGGGCATATGTTTAGGTTAGTCATGGTTTGAAGAAGCATGTTGTGATTCAACATGTCAAAAGCCTTAGATAAGTTTAAGAAAATGGAGGATGAAAACAGTCCTTTGCTCCTGTATTGGTTGATTATGTTGGTGTAAGAGAGAAGTGCAGTGGTAGTGCTGTGCGATGGTCTAAATCCATGTTGTGTATTGGAGAAGAGATTATACTGTAGAAGGAACTGTATTAGCTGAGTATGAAAAACCCTTTCCAGTATTTTGGATAAAGGGGATAGGATTGCAACTGGGCGGTAGCTGGTAAGTTCTAGAAAGGTCCCTCCTTTGTGAAGTGGAATGAGGTGTGCAATTTTCCACAAGGTGGGTACTTTGTGTTCAGATAATGATCTACTGATGAGGATAGCGACAGGATAGGATATAGCTTCTGCTGCTATGTGAAGGAAATCAGCAGGCAGCTTATCTGCGCTAGGGTGGGTGGTTTTAGTTTAAGTAATTTTGATATTGTCTTGGTAGGGACTGGCTGCAGGGAGAAGGTGGTAGGGGTATTTTGGTTATTCTGCTGTGTTGGAGCGGTTAGTTGTGTTGGTGTGTTTGTGTTTATTTGGGCATTGGCAAGTTTTAGTACTGTTTCTGTGAAGAAATTGTTAAATTGGGTGGGGATATTGGTTTCATTATTTGGTAGTACAGGGGTAGGGGTGGAGGCTTTTCCTGGGTAGAGTATTCCTGCTATGGTAGTCCAGAATTTTTGGGGGTTGTGGGCAAATTTTACTTGAAGTTTTCTATAGTAGTTGGTCTTGTCTGCTTTAATTTGTCTTTTAATAAGTCCACATTTATGTTCATTTACTCTTGCTACACCAGGACTCTCATCAGAGAGTCCCAGAATAACAAACGAGTACCTTTTCTTGAGGTAGGAGCATTTAACCCTTTGGCAAAACTGAAAATGTATTATCACAGTAAGTGTGATGATGTACTGGGTGAGTCAGTCCGGACTGTTTTGGGATTAAATCATGTGTGTTTTACATGATGGTGGGATGAGATGTAAATCCCACAAACAGAACGTATAATCAAAATAGCCTTCAGATGAATTAAATAATCAGTGTACTAGGGCAGCTACACTTGTTTTCTTGTCCATATATGAAGCATTTGGGTACCTTGTTAACACAATCTTGAAAATAACACAGCAATATAGTGAAAGACAGTGTACCTGAGGAAGAAAAAAAAAAATCACACCTAAATTAAATAATGAAACAGAATACCTAAAACATGAGGCAGTTACCTTCATTCATTAAATATGAATAATTACTAAAGCACGGATTTTAAATTCTGTACAAGATAATTCCAGTTTATCCAATGTACTTGATTTAAAACTAGCAATAGACACATTCTTTTAACACAGTGCAAGATCTGAAAACATGAAAGAAAATTCAGGCAGATAGCTGCACTATTGGTCAATTCATGTTCGAACAGGACTACACAGAGGTTGGGGGTAGGCTGGAGCTGCAATTAATTCTTATACAATTATACAGGCACAGTAGAAAATCTAAATAAACTGAGAATATACCCCTATGTCATCCGCTGGACTGCCAATTGGCTCAAAATCGGGGAAGTTACCTGCACAGAGAGACCAGGGACAGGCTGGGACATCTGTTCAGCATCTACTTTTCTGAAATAAAAGAATACACCAAAAGGTTCGGGATGATAACTTTGCAAGTGACTACTAGGAGCAGTCACTGAATCCCCAAATGACTTGGTCATCCTGCAAGCAAGCATGTCCGTCTCAAGTACATTAACTGATGCCAAAATCATGGACTGAACTTAAATGCCAAAATATACATTACTGTATTCTTTGGGAAGTCATCTACCCCAGGGAACTACACAGTGGCAATATGCCCCGAAGAGATGACCCAGTTGTTTGGGAACTTATGTGGATGGTGACCTAAAGTTTGAACAAGTGTCTACTGTAAGAAAGTTCTTCTATACTGCACAGCTTATAAACAAATGGATTGTTTATAGATCTAAGGATGCCATTGTTCACCTTTACTCAGCCCTGATTAGGCTAGGCAATGAATACAATGCCCCCTTTGGCAGCTATCTGTTCCAACACGTGTAACAGCTGAACGCCCACAGAGATATCTTATTAAAAGTATACAAGGCCTAAACAATAAGTCCTACATGGACCAACTCAAAGCCATGTCACTTTACTCAGTATCCTACAGACTGCTAAGAGGTGACCTGTGTCTGGTGTACAAGGTATCCTTCAACCCATTACTGATGCATTTACTGCACAAACAGCATCAAAAATACTTGGTCTAAGGATCTAAACCTTTACATCATCAACAGAATGGTTTGGAGAGACAGGTATATCACACAGAGGATACCACTGCTGTGGAACAGATTCTCCATTCACATAAAACAAAGTTCATCCCTGAGCATATTTAAGTGCAACTGAGATCTATAGAAAATGTATGCAAGGACTGCTCCCTGTACTACTAACAGACAGAGGCAGCTCCTAAATGCTTTATCCCATGCATAGGTCCCATTCAAATTATCTATGGTATGATCACAGTGACTCTCATTAGGGGTAATATATAATTATGAACCATGGGATGGTTAAGGCCAATTTATAATCAAATGGGATGATGGGTTATTTTGAGCACAAAAAGCAAAACTGGCTAGGCTTAAAATGTTCAGTAAGGGTGGCTAGCCTAGTAGTTACCTATGAACCTGTATATTCTAGCTTCTGTGCGAGTTGTTTATATATTACTGGTGTGAGCACAAGATTACTCAGATATTTATTTTACATTTGTTGACCGGGATAGTCCGACTGGACGCATGTCCATTTTCAGGGGAAGCCCGGGGAGAAAAGCTCCAAGATAATAATACACATTGAACATTTAGTAAATGCTAGTTTTAAGCAGATTACAGTCATAATCAATACTAGCATTTAGCACATATAGTACTAACTTATTATAAAACACTTCACAAAACATAACATTATTTTCAGAGATATATATACATACCATTACATTCAGGTTTAAGACACACTGAGCAGCAGTTATACAATTGCCCCTTCCTGAAATGATGTGGTAGACAAAGTTAGAAGTAGTTGAAGGCAAGGCACCCAAGTAATAGAGAGGTCACTAGTCGGGGTTAGTGCAAGGAAATAACCAATGAGTTTTGAAGTATTTCTTGAGTTTGTTTTTAAATCCAGTTAGTGAGGGTTCTATGGTCAAGTTAGCTGGGAGTCTGTTCCATGTTTTTCCAACAGAGTTGTCAGAGAGTCCCCAGCTGAGTAGTTGGATTTGTATGTTTGAACTAGGAGTCTAGTGAATGATTGCAATGGGTGGGTGCTGGTGTAGGGGCTGATATTTTTTAGTGCAGGTGTATTTTCTGGTTGGTAAAGGACTTTATGTGCCACTGTTAGCTGATTGAACTGCAGTAAGCTAGGCACTTCAAGCCATCCTTGGCGATTTAGGTTGTGACAGTGGTGGGTCCGGGTAGGCTGTGCCAGTAGCAAATCTGGCAATGTGGTTACAACAGGATGATAGTTTATTAAGATTTGTTTTGTTTAAGCTGGAGAATAGAGGTGAGGCATAGAGAAGAATTGATAGTAGATGGGAACGGGCAATTGCAGTTCTAGCAAGTAGGGTAAGGAAAGGTTTGATTCTGTAAAGAGAGCCAAATTTGTATTAATGGTTTTGATAGTTTGATTGATATGTGCATCAAACTTCAGGTTATCAACTATAACACCCATTAGTTTAGTTTGGGCTTCTGGGGGAGATGATAGTGCCATTGTTAGCGGTTATGTTGAAGGATGGCAGGGTGGTCCTGCGTGTGGGGGAGAAGAGGAGTAGCTTAGTTTTGTTGGGGTTTAGGATTAGATGTTGATTGGAGAGTCATTTTTCCACTGTACTGAAGGTATTTTCGGTTAATGTGAATAAAATAGCTGATGAGGTGTCAGAACAAATCAAAGTGGAGTCATCCGCATACTGAATGCAGGTAGCATCTGGGATGACTGAATGAAGGTCGTTGATAAAGATGGAGAAAATAAGGGGTCCTAGTATCGATTCCTGGAGGACTCCTAATGTTATTAGTAGGCAAGATGACAGCTTGTCCTGCCATAGGACTGCCTGTTGCCTGCCCTGCAGGTAGGATTGAAACCACTGGAGTGCATGGTTGTTTAAGGAGAAGGCCTTCAAGGTATTTCTAAGCATTTTGTGGATCAACCGTGTCAAAAGCCTTGGATACCTCTAGAAAGAGTGCTGGGGATAGTTTGTTATTATTGCGGTTGTGGTTAATGAAAGAGAGGAGGGCAGAAGTAGTACTGTGGTGTGGCTTAAAGCCATGTTGAAAGTTGGACAATAGCTTGTTCTGTGTGAGGTAGTGCATGAGCTCTATGTGTATACACATTTCCATAATTTTAGCTAGAGGTGACAGAATAGCTATGGGTCTAAAGTTTGACAGTTCAGTGGAACTGCCTCCTTTACGGAGAGGTATGACATGTGAGATTTTACATATAGTGGGACCAGTAGCTTCAGATATAGCTCAGTTGATCAAGATTGAGATGGGGTATGCTACAGTGTCAACAACCTTTTGCAGACAGTCTGCTGGGAGGAGGCCAGCAGCCAGGGTGGTGGGTCTTAGTTTCTTAATTAGGGCATGAATAAGTTGAGTAGGAACAGGTTGGAAGGCAAAGTATGTTTGGGTTCTTTTTATCTAAGGTTATGGATTTTTTGGTGTCATTCCTTAGCTGCCTGAATCTTAGTTGATCAAGTGGGGCTTTTGTTTTTCGGTAGGTGGCCCATGCTTTGTTTCAGAGTGAAATTTTAGTTTTAGTATCTTTAGAAAGCCATGGTGCAATATTAACTTTGGTTCTAAGAGCGCGGCTGGGAGCATGGGAGTTAAGACTAGCAAGGAATTTGGTGTTAAAGTATGCTACTGCTTCATCTAGGGGGAGACTTTTTAGTACTGACCAGTTGCATGCCTTAAGTTCATTTTAAACTTGGTGAAAATAAAATTCTTGTTGTTTAGATATTACAATCTAAATATCACCTGGCATCCACCAGTGGTGAAGTAAGCTAAAACAAATAGTTTGATTTCACAAGTATTTATAAAGCTCACCTAGACTGTTTTAATTTTCCCACAGCAATACCCAGAGCTAACTATAAGACAGAAAATAGTACTGTCACAGCTGTGTAAATAGGAACATAGGAAATTACTAGGCTATTGACCCAGAGGTCATTTCAAGCCTAGCCATTTCATCCCAATGTAATACCATACAAACGTTAAATACCAAAGACTGCATTTAGTAATGACTACCCATGTCCAGGAGGGTTGTGGACACTATTCCTGGTAAAAATTTATGGTGCCCCATCCATTCAACCAGGTTCCTTTTGAACAGCATCAGAGGTGCTCTGTTTCACATGAATAGGTAGTCTATTCCAACAAACACGCAGCAGTTGCTGGGAGATTCATCTGTCCCTCCAGCATGTCCTATTTAAGTCACAGGCCATACTTAAATCGCTAGTCCTACTTGATTTACGGACATGCAGCAAGTTCATTAGGTTTGGGTCTGAGACAAAGCGTAAGCCAGGCAATAGTTTTCCCTAAGAAGTCTATACGATACAGAGTAAAGTGACAGGGACATTAGCTGGTTTACGTATGGATGTGCTGGAGATCCTTGATCCTCTGCTACAAACTTCTGAGGTCTCTCCAATTACTGCAAGTGCTTTGTATGGTACATGCCGAACGGGGCGTTACACTCAATTATGGGCCGGATTAGTGCCAAGTAAAGAGGGGTTATACCCTCTTTTGCTCTCGAGGTGGTGCCTTTACTAATTACATGTGCTACGTAGAAATCCTTCCTTACTACAGTAGACACATGGTGGTCGAAGTTAAGGTCGCAGTCAGCTCGTGATCCCAAGTTCCTTACCACTTCATGGATCTTAGAGTATTGTTGTATTGTTGTTGATTTGATAGTGTGAAGGCACAATGTTTGTGCCGAAGGGAATGATGATGCATTTCTTTGAAATCAGTTTGAGACCATAACTAAGACACTAGTCGTTGGTCTGTTTAAGACCCTCCTGGAGTATACTATCATCATTTGGGGATTCAGTAATTGCACCCACTTTGCAGTCATCTGAAAACTTCATCAGCCACAACCCCTTAGTTATGACCTGAACTTTTGAGAAGTATATACCAAACAGTAGTGGGCCCAACACTGACCCTTGTGGCACTCCACTGGTAACAGGTCTGTTGGCTGATGTGGAGTCACCCACTTTGATAGTGTGTGTGTGGTTTGTGAGCCAGTTAGCAACCCATCTTACAATGAAGGGGTTTACATTCAGTTTGCTAAGTTGGTCGGTAATGTCTGAGTATGGGATTGTGTCAAAAGCTTTTACCATGTTCAGGTATGCTGTGTGCACACATCTGCCCTCATCAATGGCCCTGGTCACATTTTTGAAATAATCCACAAAATAATAGTACATGCTGTGTAAGGCAAAATAAGATAGTTTACCTGCATGCAGTTATTGTCCATGCTGGTGTGAACGACCTGAGACGTACCTCCCTGGACTGCATGAAAAGAGACATAGAGGAGCTCTCTGATTATGTAGCCCAGGCAGGTATGACCCTAACCCTGAGCAGTATCCTTCCTTCACCAAGAATGATGCCACAATATAGAGACAAGATGATCAGCTTTAACAACTGGCTTAATGTCTGGTGTCATTCAAAGGGGATCCAGTGTCTGTCTGCCTGGGATGACATGCTTGACAAGCCACGCTGCTTGAGGGACGGCTTGCACCTGTCACCCTGGGATTCGGATATTGGCTAAGGCTCTTGCCACCCCATAGTGCCTTTTTAGGCAAGGCTCAAATTCTAAACCTACCACCCTAGAAAACAAAAATGGGAAGAAATTGAGGGTAATGCTGCTCAATGCCAGAAGTCTAAATCTCAAAATGCACGCTCGAGGCCCTTCTCAGTATGGAGAACATTGATGTCTGTGCTGTAACTGAAACCTGGTTCAAGGCTCCTGAGAGCACCCGGCACTATTAGGTTTTACCTCATATCATGCGTTCCGCCCCAAAACCCGGACCACTCCACAAAAGGAGGGTGTATCCATATTCATAAAGGATACTCACACCTCCAGGTTGGTGGCAACGCATGAAGCTCGGAAACCATCCAGGTGCAACTAACAATAGGCAAAACTGCTCTACAAATTGTAGCATGCTACAGGCCACCCTCTCAAACTCAGGAACCCCACACAGCCTTCCTGAAGACACTGGAGGGTATAAATGTATCTCCAAACACCATCATATTGGGTGACTTCAACTACCCGAATATAGACTGGGAACATTACTCAAGCCCTAACTTTCTAGCCCAACGGTTCCTGGAGTTCATAAATTCAAATGCCATGGAACAGCTAGTCACTGTTCCCACGAGAGGAGAAAATATACTAGATCTCATTGTCACAAACATGGGGACAAAATGCTCCACACCGGAAGTATATCCCTCATTGGTGAGATCTGATCATAAATTAATCTCACTGGAAATCCACATCCCGCCCCCACCCCAAACAAAAAAGACCATAGTGAAGAACTTCTCTAAAGCAAACTTCACACTACTCAAGACTGGTGTGGTATCCATCCTTCAAGGCCCCTGAGTCAGAGGAAACCACAACCCAAGCTGCGGAAGCCCTTACAAATGCCTTCTATGAACACCTCCAGGACTGCATGGATCAGGCAATCCCAAATAAAACCAAGACTCTTTCCACAAAGGGCAAACGTCCAGTCTGGTGGACCCCAGCCATTAACAAACTTTACAATAAGAGGAGAAAGCTATTACATGATAGAACAAAATCCATAAAAGGGAAGTCACCCCTGATCATTATTAGTAAAAAAATACGAGCAATCATAAAATCAACTAAGGCCAATTTTGAGAGAAAAATTGCCATGGATTCAAAGGACAATCATAAGGCCTTTTTCAGCTATGTTAGGAACCTGGGTGGAAACTCACAGATATGCTCAGAATTAGTCCAAAATGATACAAAAATCACTGAACCCACAGACATTGCCAACATACTGGCAGACAGGTTCAGTGCAAACTTCACCCCCCGCCCCTAAAGGAGAGATAACTATCCCAGCCGAGTGTAGCCTCCCGGACATCTCAAATGCGCAGGTGAAAGCTGCTCTCTCTAAAGCTAAAAACACAGCATCAATGGGACGGATGGTGTCCCCGGCTGTGTGCTACGAGCTAAATGAGGAATTAAACCCGCACATAAGGCAGCTGTTTAATCTCAGCCTTACCACAGGATACGTGCCCAAGGAGTGGCGACGGCAACTGTGGTCCCACTCCACAAAGGTGGCCTCACGGACCCTGGTAATTACCGCCCATAAGCTTAACAAGTCTAGTCTGCAAAGCTATGGAGAGGATCATAATGGAGCTCATAAACAAAGATATAGGGGACTTGCAGACATTGGACCCGACCCAGTTTGGCTTTGTCAAGGGAAGATCATGCCTTTTGAACTTGGTGACTTCTTGAAATAGTCACCAAGGCCATTGATGAGGGAAAGGCAGTCCATACAGCCTACCTTGACCTTGCAAAGGCTTTCGACACAATACCCCACTCGGGTATTGTAGAAAAACTTACCAGCTTAAATGTAAACCCATATGTCACAAGATGGGTTGCAAACTGGCTTAAGGACAGAACCCACAGGGTTAGAGTTGCTGGCGCTGTGTCAGACTCCAAGCCGGTCACAAGTGGTGTCCCACAGGGCTCGGTCCTTGGCCCCTATTGTTTGGCATCTACTTCTCAGAAGTACAGGCCAACATGGGAGGACTTTGGCTGACAAAGTTTGCAGATGACTGCAAACTGGGCCATAGTGGAAAGTGCATCGGACACTGATATCCTTCAGAAGGGACTCACGGAAACAGATAGCTGGTGCCAGAGCCATGGCCTGAAGTTAAACGCCAAAAATGTATAGTCATACCCTTCGGGAAAAACAAGGTAACCCCAAGCTACCATATAGGTGGCAATCCACTAAGCACAGAAGAGGTTATCAGGGACCTGGGGACCCAGGTTGACAGTGGCCTTTCTTTTGACACTCACATTGCTAAAGTGGTTAGAAAGACCTTCTACATTGCCCACCTGATCATGAAGGGATTCACATCCAGATCTAGTGAGGTCATTGTTCCCCTGTACTCTTCACTTATCAGACCAATGATCGAGTACAATGCCCCATTCGGGATGTATCTCACCCGACATCTGCAGCAATTGGAGAGACCCCAAAGTTCCTCACCAAAAGGATAAAGGGACTCCAAAATCTGTCATATGCTGCCAGATTGAAGAAACTCCAGCTCTATTCAGTCGCATACCGTCTGCTCAGAGGTGACATGTGCCTGACATACAAGGCCATGTCCAACCCGGAATTAATGGACATGCTCCACCTCAAAAATCCAAATCCACCAAAACCACTAGAGCAAGCGACTTAAACCTTAGCACGGATATAAATAGGACGTGCTGGAGGGATAGATTTATCACTCAGAGACTCCCTATGCTGTGGAATAAAATCCCGGTCCATGTGAGGCAGAGCACCTCGCTGACTCTGTTCAAGAGAAATCTAGACCTGTGGATGGGAGATCGTAGGTTTACCCCGGGAATCATCTCTGGGTCACTGCTGGACAGAGGCACAACAAACTAATGGGCACAGTATTTTTTCATATAAGGGGTGGCGTAAGCCACAATAATTTGGGCTAGGCTTATAAATGCCTTAGGGCAGATAGCCTAGTATAAACCTATGAACCTATGAACCTAAATATTTATGAGAAAGTGTGTGCGTGTGTGTATGTGTGTGATATGTTTGAACTTGTAAAAGTTCGAACACTGAAAAAAGAAAAAAACAATGAAAAACAAAACTAAACGTCTGTAGCAGGGGGGCTATGCCCACCTGCACCACCCACCCCCCTACTTAAATATACCAACTCCAAGATCGCACTACATTGCGGAAAAGGGAAATCTTCCCATTCCGCACTGTACGGAGATCTCCTTTCAGTCTGATCAAACTTTTACAAGTTTGAACATATGGTCTCAGCCATATGAGGTTTGAACTTGCAAAAGTTCGATCTACTGAAGGGGACCCATATCAGTTGTGGCCCCTCCTTTGTGGAGAGGAATAATCGTTGCTGTGCGCCATTCCACGGGCACGTAGACTGTGGAGAGGCTGAGGTTGAACAGCGTGTTTAGGTGGGTGGTTAGTTCGTTCTGTAGTTCGTGGTAGATGCAGCCTGGGACACCATCTGGTCCCATTGATGCTGTTTTTGGCTTTTGAAAGGGCTGTTTTCACCTGGGCGCCTGATTTTTGGGACACTACACTTTTCTGGTATTGTTGTGGGCCCTTTTGGAGGTGAGAGGGAGGTGAAGTTTGCACTGAATCTATCTGCCAGGATGTTGGCAATATCAGTAGGTTCAGTATATTTTGTGCTATATTGCACTAGTTCCGTGCATATCTGCGAGTTGCCACTTAGATTCTTAAAATAGCTAAAGAAGGCTTTGTGGTTATCTTTTGAATCCTTGGCTATTTTTCTTTCGAAGTTAGCCTTGGATGATTTCATGAGGGACCTCGGTTTCTTACTGATACTGATCAGGGATGTCTTTCCTTCTTGCGATTTGCTTTTTTTCTGAACTAGTTTCCTCCTCCTGTTGTATAGCCTGTTTATTGCAGGGGTCCACCAAACTGGTTTCCTTCTCTTAGAGGAGTGAATCTTGGTTTTGCTAGGGATGGCACAATCCCTGTATCCTTGTAGGTGCTCATAGAGTGCATTTGTACAGGTTTATGCATCTTGGGCAGCGTTATCCTTTAGCGTGGGGGCTGTGAAACTTACCACCTCTGTCTTAAGTAAGGTGAAGTTTGCTTTAGAAAAGTTTTTTACTGTGATTTCCTTAGTTGGGGGTGGTGGTGGGGTGTGGACATTCAGAGTGATTAGTTTATGGTCTGATCTAACCAGTGACGGGTTGACCTCCGGTGTGGAAAACCTGTCGCCCATGTTGGTGATGACCAGGTCCAATATGTTTCCACCTCTGGTAGGGGAGTTTACCAGCTGATCCAGGGTGTTTGAGATGATGAATTCCAGGAAGCGCTGGGCCTGGAAATTTGTACTCGAGTAGTTTTCCCAGTGAATGGTAGGGTAATTGAAATCGCCCAATATCAGGGTGTTTGGTAGGACCTTCATGTTTTCCAGTGTCTCCAGAAAGGTGGAGTGGTGGTCCTGGGTCATGGAGGGTGATCTGTAGCAGGCTACAATGTGCACTGCAGATTTGCCCGATGTTAGTTGCACATGGATGACCTCAGAGATATCATGCTGCACCACTAACCTGGAGGTGTAGGTATCCTTGATGAATATGGATACACCCCTCTCCTTTTGTGTTTTGGTCAGTGTTCTGTGGCCGAAACGTGTGGTATGAGTTGTAGCCCGGTAGTGCTGGGGTGCTCTCTGGAACTTTGAACCAGGTTTCAGTTACTGCACAGATGTCGATGTTCTCCATACTGAGGAGTGCTTTGAGCATTTTGAGATTTAAACTCCTGGTGTTGAGTAGCATAACCCTCAGTTTTTGTTAATTGTGCTGTTTACGGAGGTGGGTTTGACTTTTGAGCCTTGCCTAAAAAGACACTATAGGGGCAGCAAGAACCTTGGCCAGTATTCGAAAGCCTAGGGGTAACAGGTGCAAGCTGTCTCTTGCGAATCAACGCAGCTTGTCGAGCATGTCGTCCTAGGCTGACAGACACTGGATCCCTCTTGAATGACACTAGAAGCTTAGCCAATTGTTGAAATTTATCATTTTTTTCTTTATACTGAGGTATTATTCTTGTTGAGGGCAGGATGCTACTCAGGGTCATACCAGCCTGGGCTACATGATCAGAGAGCTCTTCCATGTCTCTTTTCATGTAGTCCAGGGAGGTACGTCTCAGGTCATTCACACCAACATGAACAATGACAGAGTCATATTTGTACTTGTTCTGGAGTGACCCGAGTGTTTGTGTTATGTGGCGGATTCTCACAGCATAACCTTCTGCTTGTCCAGCCTAGTGAGTGGGACGTCAGTGTGCCTGACTACAAAGTCACCTATTACTAGTGTGTTAGGTATGTTATTTCACCTTAAGGGCTGTGATTGTGCGGCACACTGATTTTGTGTTGTGTGTGTTATCTGGTTTGTGACGGGAAGTTCAGGTTGTTTGTGTGTCTGCTTTGGAGGTCTCTGACGCTTTTGCAGGTTTTTATTTACAGCCTCCGAGTATGATTTTGTGTATTTTTTGCCAGTGCTGTTTTAGTAGGTCTGTGTGCGGCTGGAGTTGTGGTGCAAGTGTTAACCTTCTCCTCTTGACTGTCTGTTCCAGTCTTGGGAGGAGACAGCTTAGCTTCCGGTTTTGGCTGTATAATTGCATCTCTCGCATATGTTAGTGTTTTGTGGTAGGAGGAGAGGGTTGTCTGTGTACATGAGGCAGTTGTAACATTGCCTCAGGATAACCAGATTCACCACCTGGACTGGAGAGTTCACCTGAAGTTGCCCTTTGGTCATGCCTGAATAGTAGGGTGAGCTGCTTAGTCACTTGGTTGGTGAGGGGTGAATAAAGAGCCTTGCCCTGCTGGGCAATCGGTGTCAGGGTATATTAGTGCTTGCTATTAGGTCTGAGCAAGTGTTGGGCTGTAAGAAGCTTTTTGAGTGCTTAGGTTGAGAGTTAGACTAGTTTCAAGGGAAAAACTGGAGACTTAGTGGAGCCGGGAATAATTTAACCGTAGCTAACCGGCACTGCCCAGTGCGCAAAACCATGCAAACACGGTTTTTATAGTAGGTAAATGAAAGAGATAGAAATTAGCCCAAAATGGCCAATAAACTACTAACTTCTGGGCTAGAACCACTCCTCCAGGGACAGATAGGTTGCTCAAAGCTCCCCTCTCTCTCACATGTGAACAGAGAAACTTCCTTTTATCCAAGTAAGGTATGGGCAACTCAGAAACTAGTATCGCAGCCCTGAATTCAGCACTAGCCTGAAAACTGAACTATACTACCTTAGAAAGGCGGGAAACAAGGATTTTTTTTTTTTTTTTTTTTTTTTTTAAAGACAAGGCAAAAACAGTAAAAAAATACACTTAAAACAGCTTTAAACGACTACAAACAATCAGAAAAGGCTATTGCACTTTAGTGTGTAGCCTACAACAGTTAAACAAATTATTTAAACAAAAAACTTTTTAAAAGTGCAGGCAGTCAAATAAGTACAATATGTGAAAAAAACAAGCTTTTAAATCACAATAAACGCTGGAAAATCTGCATTTAGGTGGAAAACAGTTAAGTACAGCAAGAAAGTACAGAAAACTGATAATCACTCCAAAGTCTCTCTCCTAAGCTAGAAGGCTTGTATCAGTTTAAGGCTTACTAGTGCTACCCAGTAGGTTAGTTACAGGAAAGATGGGAAAAAGCGCAGATGTGGTCTTTTAAACCAGAAAGTTGAAAGAGATGGGCAAACTGTCTAAATGGTCAATAAACTACAGTTTCTGGGCCAAGAACCTCTCCTCTCGTGGTAGACAGGCTACCTAGTGCTTACCACTCCCACTGATAAGCTAGAAGGCTTTCCTCCAACACAGAAAGGCTTGCGGGGCTGAGAAGCTTACCAACAATCCTGGATACAGCAACTCTGTATCTGGGCTAGGCTAGTTAGAGGAAAGGTGGGAAACGAGCGCAACTGCGGCTTTTAAACCAGAACATTGAAAGAGATGGAAAAAAACTGCCCAAATGGCCAACAGCTACAATTTCTGGGCCAGGAACCACTCCGCTTGTGGTAGATAGGCTACCTAATGCTTACCACTCCCACTGATGAACTAGAAGGCTT